>NW_015542563.1:215116-225063 GCF_001515605.1 Sinocyclocheilus anshuiensis
GAGTGAGTGAGTGAGTGAGTGAGTGAGTGAGTGAGTGAGTGAGTGAGTGAGTGAGTGAGTGAGTGAGTGAGTGAGTGAGTGAGTGAGTGAGTGAGTGAGTGAGTGAGTGAGTGAGTGTGTGTGTGTGTGTGTGTGTGACCTCTGCTGGCGCGTGTGCGTGTGCGCGTCCTCAGGCCCGTCATCCCGGTGCTGGTGCTGTCGCTGTCTCCTCTCTGCAGACTACTCTTCAACACGGCCTTCATCTGCTCGTGTTCAGCTGTGTCCTTAGCGTGACATAAACCCTGCGGCTCTGTCTGCGGGTCGACAGCGGGAGCGGTACTGCTGCTGCCGCCACTGCTCACACACACACGACCCGCCTGCACACACACACACACACACACCGACCATCACAAACTAGACACTGATTATACAGGAACACATTTAGAGATGATCTGAGCTGCTGGTTTTTTCTAGTAATGTAGAACAGGGTTTACCAAACTGGGGTTCATGAGGTGACAGTTCATAAATCATAAAAATATATATTCATAATATGTAAAAATGTAAAAACAATCAAAATAAAAAAGTTACATTTTAAATATATACAAAAGTGTAAAATTAAAATAAATGAATATTTGAAAATAAAAACAATCAAAATAAACACTCAAATCTAAATACATCATAAAAATGTAAATGTAAAAAAAATCATAAACATGTTAATAAAAAACATGTAAAAATGTAAAAACAAAATAAAAAAGCTACAAATTTAAATATATACAAAAATGTAAAATAAAATATATTAATATTTGAAAATAAACAATCAAAATAAACACTAAAATCTAAATACATCATAAAAATGTAAAATTAAAATAAATGAATAATTTAAAAATAAAAATATCAAAATATAACACTCACTAAAATTTGAATAAATCATAAAAACAAAAATAAATAATGTTAAAACACTTCAGTAAATGTAAATAAAACAAATTTTAATAATTTAATAACTTTAAATAATTAAAAGTACTAAAGTAAAATTAAAATAATAACATTATAATAAAAACAATCAAAATAAAACAATAAAATCATAAAAATAATTAAAACATTATTTAAAAAAAATACTAACATTTAAATAAATCATAAAAATTAAAATTAAGAAATAAAGAAAAAATAAAGAAAAAAGTAAAACACTTACTAAATGTTTGTAAAATTTTTAGTATTTAATATTCAAATATTTTATTTGTTTACCTGCAATCAATGTGACCATTAAACAACATCAGAGAACCATGAATGTGAATGTGTTGTTAAATTATTGAAAAATTTTGAGGGGACTAAAACACACACATACACACCATCCAAATCATGACAAAAACACCGCTGAGCAATTCCAGTTTAGAAATGCCACACATGAGAGCACAAGTGCAGATCTGAACAGGGTTATACACTGATACACGATTAGTGACGCTGTGAGCTTTAACAAGCCATTAAAACATGAAGGGTTAATATTCGTCAGACAGAGAGCAGAACAAACGCACACCCTCATACCTCACTGTCCTCTTCATCATCCGTCTGTGGTATGAAAAAGAGAAATCAACCATCAGCAGACCGCCTACAGACTCAAGTAGTGTGTTATTGATTATTATACGAGCAGATTTATGAATGTTCATCAATCTAGTCCCGCCCACAGCCCCGAATAATCACAACTCTTGCTCCGCCCACATCACTGTATAACTCTAAATAATAACAACTCTAGCTCCACCCACATCACTGAATAACAACTCTGGTCCCGCCCACATCACCGAATAATAACATCTCTAGGTCCGTCCACATCACTGAATAATAACAACTCTAGCTCCACCCACATCACTGAATAACAACAACTCTGGTCCCGCCCACATCACTGAATAATAACATCTCTAGGTCCGTCCACATCACTGAATAATAACATCTCTAGGTCCGTCCACATCACTGAATAATAACTTTAACTCCGCCCACCTCACTAAATAATAACAACTCTAGTCCCACCCATATCACTGAATAATAACAACTGTAGAAATAATAACTGCAATAATAACTCTAGCTCCATCCTCATCACTGAATAATAACAACTTTGGTCCCGCCCACATAATTGAATAATAACTCTAACTCCGCCCACATCACTGAATAATTCAAACTCTATTGATATGAATACAACAATTCAAAAATCACCATTAAATAATTATAACTCTAGCTCCGCCCTCTCATTGAATAATTACAACTGTAGACCCACCCACATCACTGAATAATAACAACTGTAGTCCTGCCTACATCACTGAATAATAACAACTCTGGTCCCGCCCACATCACGGAATAATAACAACTCTGGTCCCGCCCACATCACTGAATAATAACTCTAACTCCGCCCACATCACTGAATAAGAATTCTAGCTCCGCCCACATCACTGAATGGTAACAACTCTAGCTCCGCCCACATCACGGAACGATAACAACTCTAGCTCTGCCCACATCACTGAATAATAACTCTAACTCTGCCCACATCACTGAATGATAATAACTCTGTCCCGCCCACATCACTGAATAATAACTCTAGCTCCGCCCACATCACTGAATGATAACAACTCTAGCTCCGCCCACATCACTGAATGATAAAAATTATAGTCCTGTTGATTCTCAGTGCGAGAATAAAATCACAGCAGTGTTATGAGATAAAATAAAGTGAACAATCAAGACTCATTAGAGAATAATTAAAACAGCCATGCCCTCACAACACAGACTACTCTCAATAAGGTCCTGTATGTGACCTCTCAAAGCACACTGAGGGGATTCAGAACATTTCATGCCCTTTTCTACGGTGGCCGTAGAAGTAACAAGTCAGAAAACACAATGACAAATTCGAAAACAAAATAACAAGTCAGAAAACACAATGACAAATCAGACAAAACAGAAAAGCTAGGTATTGTTTGCAAATTGAATACTTATCACTGATTGGACGAGACATCTGTCAATCAAGATGTACAGAAAGTAAAAAAATTGTAACCAGCTTTGTTTCGTGATTTGCTTTGCACTTCTCGGCCACCGTACTTTTCTCCTCACATCAGAATCCAAAAGATCTGCTCCTAAAGATGGCGCTGTTTCTCCATGCGACGACTCGTGATTGTTATTTCAGTCTTTAAACAGCTGTAAACTCACTCAAGTGAAGTTAGGTTAAGCAATATCTCATTTGGGATTTCAGCACACAGCGTCTCCACCATTAAAAAGCACTGAGAAACTGTCAAACTGTGAAGATGTGAATGGAGCGGTGAGTGAACGACGAGCAGAAGAGGCCAGAATAAACACTGCACATGTTCAAATATATAATCACGGCATACTGGACGAATCCTTGAGCGATTCTTCAGGCCTGCAGGGAACATTAAAGCTAACTGGCATTAAAAGTGTGAAAACACATTTGAGCTGTTACGCAGCGATCATGTTCCTCTTTACACTGTAACAAATCAGGATCGCTGCTTGTGCATTTAACACACTAAAGAAAACACGTCTCTGATCTGAAAAGTGAAAGGGTGGGTTAGTTTAGGATAGGGTTTTGCCATCATAAAAATGTATAAATTAAAAGAAATTATTTTAAAATAAAAACATCAAAAAGAACATTTATTAAACATGAATTAAAATCATAAAAATGAAGATGTATTTACTGTAATGAATGTAAATTCATACAAAAATCATACAAATAAATCATTTTAAAATCACTCAAAATTTTAATCATACAAGTGTAAAAAAAAACTTTGAAAAACAAACAAAATAAAATACTAAAAAAATATTAAAATCATAGAAAATGTAAAACAAAAATGAATCATTTTAAAATAAAAACAATAAAAATAAAACAAAAATCTATTAAAATCATACAAATGAAAAATAAAACATTTTAAAATAAACAATTAAAATAGAATAATAAAAATTTATTAAAATTATAATAATGTAAAATAAATAAAAGAAATCATTACAAATCAAGCAAAAATAAAATACAAAAAAAATCAAAATCATAAAAATGTAAAATAAAAATAAATCATAAAAAAAATCCAAATAGAACACTTACTAAAAATTCATAAAAATAAATAAAATAAACCATTATAAATCAATCAAAAATAAAATACAAAAAAAAATAAAAATCATAAAAATGTAAAAATTAAAATAAATATTTTAAAAATAAAAACAATCAAAATAAAATATTAAGCGTTAATTATTAAACCCATAAAAATGTCAAATAAAAAAATGTAAAAACAATCAAAATAAAACACTTACTAAAATGAATAAAAATTAAAATGTAGAATAAAACTAAATCATAGTAAAAATCAAAGAATCCTAATAAAACCCACAGTGTATTTGTGTGCAGGTGTGTGTATCTCACCTGTGTGCTGAGGTCTGTGATCATCTTCCCTCGCGTCTTGTTCCTCTCTCTGTGATCGGCGCGCTTCTGTCTCTGCTGCAGGACGCGCTCGCGAGTGGTGCGGTACTCCAGAGCGAACTCACTGAGGAGCTTACTGAACCGAGTCACGCTGATCTCACGGACGCTGTACGCCGGCTGACGCAGGAACAGCAGAAACCAGTGAAACCTGCCACACAAACACGATTAAAACCCACTCCCACTGAGTCTGTACTCGTGTGATTTAACACACGGATCAAATGTAACAGAGCTCCCACTGTTACACTTACAAACATCTGACTCTTCACCTGTTCATGATCCTGCGGTGGACAGTTTTGAGGATGATGATTCTCTCGGCGCAGTCCTTCAGGAAGTCCGACATCTTCTGCTTCAGCGCCGGCTTCATCTCGTGCTTTGCGATGACTTTCAGGTGGTCCCATGATGCTTTGCAGCGCCACTCCATCTGAGTCAGAGTCTCCTGCAGCTGGTCGAAGTCCACCTGCGGACCAGCGTTACTTCAGCTGCATTCATGTACTGTTATACTTTATTATTACAGTTAGTAATATTTTGATTTAGCTCTTTATAGATATATATTTTTTTATTATTATAATTTTTTTTAATTCAAGTTTTAGTACATGTTTTTGTCTTTTTTTTTTTCTAGGTCTATATAGTTTTTAGTCATTTTTATTTTATTTAATAATTTTTCATTCCTTTTTTGCAAGTTCTTCTCATGTGTGTTAGATTTTTTTAGATTGTAACATTCCAAAATAGCAGAAATGTAACATTCTAAGGCAAAATGTAACATTCGATGGCGAATATATGTTTATACAGTTTTATTATTATTATTATTTTTTTTCATTTTATTAATTTGTATTTAATTTAATATATTTTATTTCACATTTGCAAGTGTTTTCCTCATTTGTATTTGTGTTTTAATCTTTTTTATTGTTTATTTTAATAGTCTATTCCATTTTTATTCCTTGTTTGTGTTTTTCACCATTTTTATTTGTTTTTTAAAAAATATCTATATAGTTTTTAGTAATTTTATTTTATTTAATAATTTTTCATTCCTTTTTTGCAAGTTCTTCTCATTTGTGTTAGATTTGTTTAGATTGTAACATTCCAAAATAGCAGAAATGTAACATTCAATGGCGAATATATGTTTATACAGTTTTATTATTACTTTTTATTTTAATTTTATTAATTTGTATTTAATTTAATATATTTTATTCCACATTTGCAAGTTTTTTCCTCATTTGTATTCATTTTAAAAAAAATTTTATTGTTTATTTTAATAGTCTATTTCATTTTTATTCCTCGTTTGTGTTTTTCTCAATTTTTTTTTAAATGTCTATATAGTTTAGTAATTTTTATTTTATTTAATAATTTTTCATTCCTTTTTTGCAAGTTCTTCTCATTTGTGTTAGATTTGTTTAGATTGTAACATTCCAAAATAGCAGAAATGTAACATTCAATGGCAAATATATGTTTATACAGTTTTATTATTGCTTTTTATTTCCATTTTATTAATTTGTATTTAATTTAATATATTTTTATTCCACATTTGCAAGTTTTTTCCTCATTTGTATTCGTTTTTTAAATCTTTTTTTTTCATTTTTATTCCTCGTTTGTGAGCTTTTCACAATTTTTAGAATTTTTTAAAAAATATGTCTAAATAGTTTTTATTAATTTCCATTTTTATTTGATAACTTTTTATTTTATTTAATACATTTTTATTCTTAATTCATAAGTCGCTTTGGATAAAAGCATCTGCTAAATCAACAAATGTAAATGTATTTGATGAACCTCAAATAAAGCTAGTTTAAGTTTTCGTATATATTATTTTATTTCAGTTAACGTTTATTTTATTTCAAATAACAATTTTTTTTAATGGTTGCAGTTTTAGTTAGCGCTAATAACCCTGCACTTCACAGCTGTCTCTCTAAACACGTTCATGCACAACAGCATCAGAACACGGAGCATCGGAACACGCGTGTGCGGTGCGTGTGTTACCTTCGCGGAGCGCGTGACGGCGCCGATCTCAGAGTACAGGTCTGTGCCGTCGGGGAAGTTCTCCACCACAATACTGCAGACGTGATGCAGGAGAGACTGCTTATGAACCGTGTCCTTCACTTCAGGAACCTTCTCCAGATACGTCAGATCGAAGCCTTTGGCCTGCGCAAACAATCACTGTCTATAAAGTACAGACTGAGTAAATCAATAACACATTTCAGTGCTGAAATCTCACGTTGGAGCCGTTCAGGAGGTTTCCAATCGCCAGCAGAGTCGATAAGATGAAGCGCAGCGTTTTGTTCTTCTCCAGCTGATCCATGCCCTCCTTCAGGTCCTGTAGCGGCTCGGCCACTTCCTGTCAAACCGGAAACACTGCACGATTAACGCCGTCATTTAGAGCCTCTATTAGTTTTATTAAAAGTTTGAATCAGTTTTTATATTTAGATTTTCTGTTAGTTTTGTCATTTTTACTAGATTGTGTTTTTTTTTTGTAATATGTCTATGTGGTTTTTATTTTATTTAAATTTTTTCAGTTTTAGTTATAATTATATAGTATATCAAGTTAAACTAAATGGAATTGAGAATTTTTAAATTTTATTTCATATAAAGTTTATTTCAAGTAATGAAGGTTTCTATCCTTTTTTTAATTTTAGTTACATTTTTAGTCATCTTGTTGTGTGTTTTTGTCATTTTTATTATTTTTGTCTATATAGTTTTTATTAACATTATTTTAGTTTTAGTTATTTGTAGTACATCAAAAATGAGAAATGCTTCCTTGGCAACTAGTTGAAATTAAATAAGATTGTTTAAATAATTTTTAAAATATTTCATTTCAGATAAAGTTTATTTAAAGTTTTTGTGCTTTTCAGTTAAAGTTTAGTAATTTTGTTGTGTGTTTTTGTCATTTTTATTATTTATGTTTTTTAATGTCTATACAGCTTTTATTAATTTTTATTTAAGCTTCAGTTTTAGTTATTTTAGCACATCAGGTTCAAATGCATTAAAATGAGAAATGGTGCCTTGGGTGAAAAATGTTAAAATTTTTATTTATTGAAATTAAAAAAAAAAAAAAAAATTTTTTTAATTTCAGTTCACTTTTATTTTAAATAAATATATATATTTTTTTTTAAATGATTTTAGTTTTAGTTAACTACAATAACCTGATGATTAATTAACTTATTAAATGCCTGGCGTTTTTTTGACGGAGCTTGAAAGATGAAGCAGCATCTTCAGCAGATGAATTACAGCAAGTACAGATCTGTGAAAAACCACATTCCCTGTGTCTTCAGGATCTTAGATGGAGGAGAAAACAAATGTGTTTCTGGTTATTGAGTCTTTTGGTTGTAGCACACGATGTTCCCCTCCATCAGGACAACTGAAAACATCTCCTGCGTCAGAGGAAAGATAAAACACGACAACCAGAGGAATGATGGAAACTTCACTGAGAGAGAGAGAGATGGGAATGTTCTGTGTTTAAAGGCCTCTGACCGTCTTCAGGAACGGTTTCACCTCTGCAGGTAAAGAGAGCGTGTAAACGTCACGTCAGCGGAGACTTATATTAGTACTAATGTAAGTGTAACACTGTAGGACTTTCAAAACATTGATCTGTGTGTTTGATCATGCCGTGCTCTTCATACGTCTTATATGTGTAATCAGTGTAATTTATTACACTACTATAGTTTCTATTCATATTTTGAATTTTATTTTTTTTATATTTTGTTTTAATGTAAAATTTAATGTAAAAGTTTTAGTCATTTTGTAGCATGCTTTTGTAATTTTTTAGCATTATTTTTAAATAAGTTTTTATTAATTTTTATTTCAGTTTTAGTTGTTTTAGTAAATCAAGTTAAACTAATTGAGAAATGTTTCCTTGCCAACTAGCTAAAATAAAATTTAAACATTTATTTCAAAGTGAAATTTAAAAAAAAATATTTTATTCAAGTTAAAATTTATTTTATTTTAAGTAACAAAAATATATTTTTATGGTTTTAGTTTTAGTTAACTATAATAACCCTGCATTTAACTTTAATTAATTAATTTGTCAATTTTGAAATATATTGAAAAACACAGTTGTGTGTACTGACGGATACTATGCTGTTAAAAAGGGTTATTAATGATGCATTAAATTGATTAAAAGTGCCAGTAAACTCATTTATAATGTTACAAAAGATTTCTATTTCAAATAAATCTTGCTCTTTTGAACTTTCTATTCATCTGTGAATCCTGAAAAATAAAATGCATCACAGTTTCCACAAAATATTGTGCAGCACAACTGTTTTCAACATTGATAATAATCAGAAATGTTTCTTGAGCAGCAAATCAGCATATTAGAATGATTTCTGAAGATCATGTGACACTGAAGACTGGAGTAATGATGCTGAAAATACAGCTGCGCATCACAGAAATAAATTACAGTTTAACAGAGATTCACTTAGAAAACAGTTATTTAACATTTCACTGTTTTTACTGTATTTTTGATCAAATAAATGCAGCTCTGGTGAGCGTTAGAGACTCAAGCGCTCACTCACCTTCTCGGTGGCTTCATAGTCAAGTTTGAAGGCCCAGAGTTGCAGGCGCGCTGAGAGCTCGCTGATGGAGGACAGTGTCAGCAGGAACTGCTCTGCGCTGCCCAGCGGAATGTCAGGATTCGCCAGCTGAGCCTCCTGGATCTTCTGCGTCTCTTCCTCTGTGGGAATCATCATCAGGATTTTCTACAGCAGAGAGAGAAACGTTGTAATATTCCAAAATGGCAAAAATGTGACATTCTAAAGCAAAATTTAACATTCTAAAATGGCAAAAATGTGACATTCTAAGGTAACATTTAACATTCTATAGCAAAATGTATCATTCTAATATGGGAAAAATTTTACATTCTAAGGCTAAATGTAACATTCTAAAACGGGGAAAATGTAACATTCTAAGGCTAAATGTAACATTCTAAAACGGGGAAAATGTAACATTCTAAGGCTAAATGTAACATTCTATGGGAAAATCTAGCATTCTACTGCAAAATGTAACATTCTATGGCAAAATGTAACATTCTAAAATTGGTAAATGTAACATTCTAAAATTGGTAAATGAAACATTCTAAAATGGCAAAAATGTAACATTCTAAAACGGGAAAATGTAACATTCTAAAGCAAAATTTAACATTCTAAAATGGCAAAAATGTGACATTCTAAGGCTAAATGTAACATTCTAAAATGGGGAAAATGTAACATTCTAAGGCTAAATGTAACATTCTAAAATGGGGAAAATGTAACATTCTAAGGCTAAATGTAACATTCTAAAATGGCAAAAATGTGACATTCTAAGGCTAAATGTAACATTCTAAAATGGCAAAAATGTGACATTCTAAGGCTAAATGTAACATTCTAAAATGGCAAAAATGTGACATTCTAAGGCTAAATGTAACATTCTAAAATGGCAAAAATGTGACATTCTAAGGTAACATTTAACATTCTATAGCAAAATGTATCATTCTAATATGGGAAAAATTTTACATTCTAAGGCTAAATGTAACATTCTAAAATGGCAAAAATGT
>NW_015542563.1:225187-228581 GCF_001515605.1 Sinocyclocheilus anshuiensis
AATGTAACATTCTAAAGTGGGGAAAATGTAACATTCTAAGGCTAAATGTAACATTCTATGGCAAAATCTAGCATTCTACTGCTAAATGTAACATTCTAAGGCTAAATGTAACATTCTAAAATTGGTAAATGTAACATTCTAAAATGGCAAAAATGTAACATTCTAAAATGGCAAAAATGTAACATTCTAAAATGGGGAAAATGTAACATTCTAAGGCTAAATGTAACATTCTAAAATTGGTAAATGTAACATTCTAAAATGGCAAAATGAAACATTCTAAAATGGCAAAAATGTAACATTCTAAAATGGCAAAAATGTAACATTCTAAAATGGGAAAAATTTAACATTCTAAAATGGGAAAAATTTAACATTCTAAAGCTAAATGTAACATTCTAACAGGAAAATGTAACATTCTAAGGCAAAATGTAACATTCTGTGGCAAAATCTAGCATTCTAAGGCAAAATGTAACATTCTAAAATGGGAAAAATGTAACATTCTAAGGCAAGATGTAACATTCTATGGCAAAATCTAGCATTCTAAGGCAAAATGTAACATTCTACGGCAAAATGTAACATTCTAAAATGGCAAAAATTGAACATTCTAAAATGGGAAAAATGTAACATTCTAAAGGCTAAATGTAACATTCTAAAATGGCAAAATGTTACATTCTAAAGGCTAAATGTAACATTCTAAAATGGGAAAATTTAACATTCTAAGGCAAAATGTAACATTCTAAAATGGCAAAAATGTAACATTCTGAAATGTGGAATCTAATAGATGTGTGTGTTTCTGCACCTCAATGCCCTCTTTGTTGAGCGCATACTCGTCAAAGCTCAGTATGGCGGTTTTGATGGTGCGTGGCGGTGGAAGAACCGTCAGACCGATGTTGATGGAGTTGCTGCGTTTGGAGTCCAGAATGATGATCTCCTGCCGCTTCCCATCCGCTGCCGTTTTCTGTTCGACACAAACACAATCATCAGCGCAACAAATGGCAGTCTGACAATTCATTCATTTTTCTGAGCAATTCATTAATGCACTGCTTATAAGAGTCATTGGCTCAAACCAATAAATCACAAATTGATTCATTTTTTGAGCAAATTATTTAAGCAGATGTTTAGATGTTTGTTCAATAGCTGGATTCAGTGAGTTAATTTGTGACTGATTCAAACTAATAATGCATGAATTCATTCTCTCTTTCTTTTGAGCAATTCATTAATTAATCGCTTATAAGAGTCAGATGTTAGTTCAACAGCTGGATTCAGTAAATTCATTTGTGTTGGTTCAAAACAAAAATGTATGAATTAATTGTTTTTAAAGCAATTAATTGAAGCATCGCTTATAAGAGTCATTTGTTTTTTGTGTAGTCAAAAAAGATCCCAGAGCAAAACTTAATTTTACTTGAGCAAAACTTGAGCTTTGCTATACTGTAATGGTGTTTCTGCTCACCTTAGTCACGGGCATCTCTTTGGATTTACTTTCAAACAGGTGTTCAAGTTTAGCCGTGTCAAGTTTGACAGGTTCAAGTCTGGACCAGAGCGACTCTTGGCTGCGTTTGTGGTTGCGGTAGATCCAGTCGGCGGGCCGGACTTCACTCCAGAACAAGCGGATGGTCTTCTTCCTCTTCTGGAAGAGTGGGGGTTGCTCCGCCTGCTGCTGAGGAGGGGGCGGAGCCTGGATGGAAAAGCAGGGAGGGGGCGGAGGCACGCGGATGCTGAACATGGGAGGGGGCGGTGGGCAGCTGAACATAGGGGGCGGGGCCGGGAGGTTAAAGGGGCAGGGTGGTGGTGGAGGGGGCGGAGCCAGCAGATCGCCGGAGTTATATAAACTCCCAGAGTCCAGGGCGTCCTCGTCGTCCTCGTCTCCCAGATCGGTGAAGTCGATGTCGCCGATGCGCAGATCCCGCGGACTCGCCATCAGCTGGTCCCAGATGGATTCTGACTCCTTCTTCGGAGGCGGCAGCGGAGGAGGAGGTTCCTGCGTTTCTATTGGTGGAGAGGTGAGACCCTTCACTATGTCACCGAAGCGCTCTGCGAACGCCCGCACGTTGCTCTGGTTCTCCACTTTCTTGTCTCCTTCACTCTTAGCGGCGTTCCCTTCTAGTGGCGTCGCGTCCTGCGACGAATCCTCAGCCTTTTCTTTTGCATCTCGCTCTTTGGCCTCGGCCAGCTCGTCTTCGTCCTTGTCTTCCTCCGAGGGTTTTTTGTTCTGCGAGTAGAGCATGTCCAGCATGAAGAGTTTGCTGTTGAGGATCTTGTTTCGTTGTTCGTTGCTGACGCTCTGAGCTGACCACTGACCTGCAGCAAACACACAGAAAGAAGAACCTCAGATACACTAGTTACTAGTTTACCAATGGTTCGGCCCCATGATTTGTTAAATATTTATTTTAATTTGATCATGTTTTAGCTACCAATGAGAGTGCAGTGCTCACTTTTTTACTATGTTTACTTTTAGCCATATTTTTTTTAAATTAGTTTAGAAAATGTGAAAGTCTATATTGATTATTATAGTTTAGAAAAAAACTTTTTAAATTTTTTATTTTATATCATATTTAATTGTGTATTATTTAATATATAGATATAATTTGTAATATTATAATATATACTAATATAATAACTAATTTAGATTGGTTATACATATATATATTTTATATATATTATATATATTATTATATATATAAATAATTTTATAATATATACTAATATAATAACTAATTTAGATTGGTTATACATATATATATTTTATATATATTATATATATTATTATATATATAATTTTCATTTTTGGGTGAACTATCCCTTTAATACATATATTATGCATTACATTACATTTAATAATACTCCTTATGTCCATTTTATTTAAATTAACTTTACATTTTAGTTCAGCTTTAGATCAGTATTTATAGTTTAGCATTTTCAAATGTGTTTTTATTTTAATATTTCAGATTTTTTTTTACATTTAATTTGACATCAGTTATATAATTTATAATAATTCATATAATTTAATTATTAGGGCTGTCAATCGATTAAAATAGTTAATCGCGATTAATTGCATGATTGTCATGAGTTAACTCGTGATTAATCGCAACTTAATCGCACATTTTTATCTGTTCTAAATGTACCTTAAATTAATACTTTTCAAGGTAATTCATATAATTTAATTATTAGGGCTGTCAATCGATTAAAATAGTTAATCGCGATTAATTGCATGATTGTCATGAGTTAACTCGTGATTAATCGCAACTTAATCGCACATTTTATCTGTTCTAAATTAACCTTAAATTAATACGTTTCAAGTTTTTAATACTCTAATCAACATGGGCATAGACAAATATGGATGCTTTATGCAAATGTATGTTTATTATTAGTGAAACCATACTCAACATAGAGCATGAAG
>NW_015542563.1:228795-229243 GCF_001515605.1 Sinocyclocheilus anshuiensis
AGACAACGGAATGAATATGAAATATGAAATGAAATGTGACCCATTAAGACTAAATAACCAGCTCTCCCTTCCATGATGTTAATCTGCACACTGCACAAGATTTATAATCGAGCCGTCGTCTGATGAAATCAAATAGGCTACGCATAAGATAAAGACAATAGCTGTGCTGTGATTTTAACTATACTTGCATGTAAAATTAGAGAAGCAACATAATATGTGTTTTAACTGAAAGCGCTGCTCCTCTGCAGCTCGCTGAACAGAGCATACCGGCGAGTCTCAGAAACTAAATAAGGTTTGGGCAAACCCTAAAGATTTGTCGCTAGGCGCTTTTCTGAAAAAAAAAAAAAAGTCGCTAAAGGGGTCTGAAAAGTATGGAAGCCCGTTTCCGTCACTGAATAAAAAATAAAAGAGGTAATTGCGACTTTTTATCTCACAATTCTGACTTTTT
>NW_015542563.1:229719-231776 GCF_001515605.1 Sinocyclocheilus anshuiensis
CCGAATCCTCAGCCTTTTCTTTTGCATCTCGCTCTTTGGCCTCGGCCAGCTCGTCTTCGTCCTTGTCTTCCTCCGAGGGTTTTTTGTTCTGCGAGTAGAGCATGTCCAGCATGAAGAGTTTGCTGTTGAGGATCTTGTTTCGTTGTTCGTTGCTGACGCTCTGAGCTGACCACTGACCTGCAGCAAACACACAGAAAGAAGAACCTCAGATACACTAGTTACTAGTTTACCAATGGTTCGGCCCCATGATTTGTTAAATATTTATTTTAATTTGATCATGTTTTAGCTACCAATGAGAGTGCAGTGCTCACTTTTTTACTATGTTTACTTTTAGCCATATTTTTTTTAAATTAGTTTAGAAAATGTGAAAGTCTATATTGATTATTATAGTTTAGAAAAAAACTTTTTAAATTTTTTATTTTATATCATATTTAATTGTGTATTATTTAATATATAGATATAATTTGTAATTTTATAATATATACTAATATAATAACTAATTTAGATTGGTTATACATATATATATTTTATATATATTATATATATTATTATATATATAATTTTCATTTTTGGGTGAACTATCCCTTTAATACATATATTATGCATTACATTACATTTAATAATACTCCTTATGTCCATTTTATTTAAATTAACTTTACATTTTAGTTCAGCTTTAGATCAGTATTTATAGTTTAGCATTTTCAAATGTGTTTTTATTTTAATATTTCAGATTTTTTTTTACATTTAATTTGACATCAGTTATATAATTTATAATAATTCATATAATTTAATTATTAGGGCTGTCAATCGATTAAAATAGTTAATCGCGATTAATTGCATGATTGTCATGAGTTAACTCGTGATTAATCGCAACTTAATCGCACATTTTATCTGTTCTAAATTAACCTTAAATTAATACGTTTCAAGTTTTTAATACTCTAATCAACATGGGCATAGACAAATATGGATGCTTTATGCAAATGTATGTTTATTATTAGTGAAACCACAGTCAACATAGAGCATGAAGACTAGACATGTTTCAAAGGTCATAGATGTTTTTCAAAGAACTTGTTCATGTCTGCATGAAAAAAGAACATAGAAATAGCAGGTTCCCATTACGTCTCTTTCTTTGCACTGAGCAGTTTACTTACACAAGCCTGTTTACTCTATTCGTGCGATAGGGCAGCTCACTTCTTCTGAACATGCAAAATGTTCATTTATTATTTATTATTACATTTGATTGCCTCTCTGTGCCCACATACTGTATTTTTGATGACTGTTTCTGTTGTCAGACAACGGAATGAATATGAAATAGTGACTGAAATGTGACCCATTAAGACTAAATAACCAGCTCTCCCTTCCATGATGTTAATCTGCACAAAAATCCTGATTTATAATCGAGCCGTCGTCTGATGAAATCAAATAGGCTACGCATAAGATAAAGACAATAGCTGTGCTGTGATTTTAACTATACTTGCATGTAAAATTAGAGAAGCAACATAATATGTGTTTTAACTGAAAGCGCTGCTCCTCTGCAGCTCGCTGAACAGAGCATACCGGCGAGTCTCAGAAACTAAATAAGGTTTGGGCAAACCCTAAAGATTTGTCGCTAGGCGCTTTTCTGAAAAAAAAAAAAAAGTCGCTAAAGGGGTCTGAAAAGTATGGAAGCCCGTTTCCGTCACTGAATAAAAAATAAAAGAGGTAATTGCGACTTTTTATCTCACAATTCTGACTTTTTTTTATCAGAATTGCGTGATATAAACTCGCAATTGCGAGTTAAAAAGTCATAATTGAGAGATATAAACTCACAATTCTGACTTTTTTTCTCGCAATTCTGTCTTTTTCCCCCCTCAAAATTGGACTTTAACTCGCAATTGCGAGTTTATATCTCACAATTCTGAGAAAAAAAGTCAGAATTGCGAGTTTATATCTCGCAATTGTTACTTTATATCTCGCAATTCTGACTTTATAACTCACAATTCTGACTTTTTTTCTCAGAATTGTGAGATATAAACTCGCAATTGCGAGTTAAAGTCCAATTTTGAGGGGGGAAAAAG
>NW_015542563.1:233216-235325 GCF_001515605.1 Sinocyclocheilus anshuiensis
AATTGCGACTTTTTATCTCACAATTCTGACTTTTTTCTCATAATTGCGTGATACAAACTCGCAATTTCAGAGTTAAGTCATAATTGTGAGATATAAACTCGCTATTCTGAGAAATAAAGTCAGAATTGCGTGATATAAACTCGCAATTGCGAGACATTAAGTCACAATTTTGAGAAATAAAGTGAGAACTGCGAGATATAAACTCACAATTGACTTTTTTTCTCAGAATTGCGAGTTTATAAATTGCATTTGCGTGTTATAAAGTCAGAATTCTGCAATTCCGAGAAAAAAAGTCAGAATTGTGAGAAAAAAAGTCCGAATTGCGAGTTTTTATCTCGCAATTGTGTTTATATCACGCAATTCTGAGAAAAAAAAGTCAGAATTGTGAGTTTATATCACGCAATTGTGACTTTATATCTCGCAATTCTGACTTCATCACTCGCAATTGTGTTTATATCACGCAATTCTGAGAAAAATTCAGAATTGTGAGTTTATATCACGCAATTGTGATTTTATATCTCGCAATTCTGACTTTATCACTCGCAATTGTGAGTTTATATCTCACAATTCTGTGAAAAAAAGTCAGAATTGTGAGATAAAAAGTCGCAATTACCTTTTTTTTTATTTTTTATTCAGTGGCGGAAACGGGCTTCCATAGAAAAGTTACTAAATCTAGCGAAAAAAGTTGCTAAGTTTGCAACATCATGCATCTCCATTTCTCCAACTACGGGTTAGGCCACGGGTTAAACAGAAAATGTGCGCTGCGTTAATCGCGCGTTAATATAATTAGTGCCGTTAAAATGAATTTGCGTTAACGCGTTAATTTTGACAGCCCTACTAATTAAAATATAATATTATATAATATAACAATTAATATAACAAATTAACATATAGAATTACATATGTGTCTGTGTGTATGAATGTACAGTATATTATGTATTATATTATATTTCATAATATTTATTATTTTAATTTTACTTTAATATTTTTCAGATTAATTTGACATTTTATTCCAGTTTTACTTTCAGCAATTTTTAGTTTAGCATTTTCAAATATATTATTATTGCACACACACATTTATTTATAGTTGAAGCTATAATTATTTATTTTTTATAGTTTTATTCAAGGACACATTTCCATAACATTATAAACATATAATATTTTCAGTATAATAATAATTCTCCATATTGTTTGATTTAGTAATCATTACTCTCACCTGTCTCTGCGCTGCCTGCATTGAGTCCATCTTCTCTTTCCAGTGTGCTGCTGGCTGAGGATATACTGGAGGCGGAGCAGTTGTCCTTCTCGTTCACTTCTTCGTTCTGTCGTTCTTTATCACTCAAGATGCCACTGTCCTCCGCTTCTCCATCCGGCGCTTCCCGTTCAGACCCCTCCTCTTCCTCTTCCACCCGCTCCTCAGCTCCGCCCACTTCCTGTTCAGCACGTATCTCCTCCACTTCCTCTTCCTGTTCTTCTCTGGCTTCTGCATCCGTCTCCTCGGGTTCTAGATTTGCCTCCACGTCCGGTTCTAGATCATTAGTGTCTGTGGAGAAGGTGGCAGAGACTTAAACTTGGCATATTCAGAATAACACACTACGGCTCAAAAGTTTGGAATAATTAAGACTTTTCTTTATGTTTCTGAGTCTTTTCTGCTCACCAAGGCTGCATATATTTGATCAAAAATATAGTAAAAATTGTGAAATATTATTATAATTTAAAACAGCTGTTTTCTATGTGAATATCTGTTAGAATGTAATTTATTTCTGTGATCAAAGCTGAATTTTCAGCATCATTACTCCAGTCTTCAGTGTCACGTGATCTTCAGAAATCAGAAACTGCTGAGCAGAAGAGACCAGTAGTGTGTATAGTGTGCTTGTAATCGGTTTCAGCATCGCCCTGCACTAATAATGTCCCTCAGATGACGGGCTCTGTAAGGGCCTCTGTGGCCCCGTCTGCAGGCCCCTCACGGATATGAACAGGAAACACACCTGTTTGTGTCAGCACTACACCAAACACACACACACACACACACACACAAACCTCCTCTGAGAAATAACACACAGCCTGTTTCAGAGCGAGTGTGTGTGTGTGAGTGTGTGTGTGTGTGTG
>NW_015542563.1:237632-237972 GCF_001515605.1 Sinocyclocheilus anshuiensis
CAGCATCATTACTCCAGTCTTCAGTGTCACGTGATCTTCAGAAATCAGAAACTGCTGAGCAGAAGAGACCAGTAGTGTGTATAGTGTGCTTGTAATCGGTTTCAGCATCGCCCTGCACTAATAATGTCCCTCAGATGACGGGCTCTGTAAGGGCCTCTGTGGCCCCGTCTGCAGGCCCCTCACGGATATGAACAGGAAACACACCTGTTTGTGTCAGCACTACACCAAACACACACACACACACACACACACACAAACCTCCTCTGAGAAATAACACACAGCCTGTTTCAGAGCGAGTGTGTGTGTGTGAGTGTGTGTGTGTGTGTGTGTGTGTGTGTGT
>NW_015542563.1:239515-241343 GCF_001515605.1 Sinocyclocheilus anshuiensis
GTGTGTGTGTGTGTGTGAGTGTGTGTGTGTGTGTGAGTGTGTGTGTGTGTGTGAGTGTGTGTGTGTGTGTGAGTGTGTGTGTGTGTGTGAGTGTGTGTGTGTGTGTGAGTGTGTGTGTGTGTGTGTGTGTGTGAGAGTGAGAGTGAGTGCGTGAGTGTGTGAGGTGATCGAGAGGTCACCGTGTCAGCGCTCATGACTGAGTCCTTTTAAACAGTCAAACAAAGACACACTGACTTCAGAACAGTTGTTTTTGCTTTGCTTTTTCCAAACACGTTAAAGACTCGACCGGACATGTGCTGCTCTAATCATCACACCTTAAACCTATGATGACTTTCAGATACATATCTACATTATTCAATATATTATTTATATTTTTATATCAAGTACTGCAGGTAGAACAAATTATTGTCTGTTTGTTTTATATGTTTATTTAACTTAATATATGCATATATGCACAGTTTATTTTTATTTTCCTATTTTGGATTTTTCATATTTAATGTAATTTATATTACACACACACACACACACACACACACACACACACATACACAATTTTAAAAGTATTTTATATTATTTTTTTTATTTTTCATATTAATATAATATTTATATTTAATAATATATGCATATTTAATGGCATATTATTTTAAATATAATAATATTTGATTTTAATGTAGTATTTTTAATTATCTTTATCTTTATCTGAACAAATGTATTTGTTTTGTTTTTTAAATTATATGCATCTATATACATTTTTGTAAGTGTATTTTTATTTTCACATTTTTGATGTTTCATATTTATATAATATTTCTATTCTAATATGTAATAATATATGCATATTTAATTGCATATTATCTTATATATAATTATGTTTAATTTGAATGTAGTAATTTTGATTAACTTTAAATTTAATTTAATTTAGTTGATATATATATAACTATAATTTAAAGTAAATATGTGTGTGTGTTTATATATATAGAGAGAGACTTTCACTACTAAAAAGTTAATAAAGTAAAAAATAAAGTAACAATCTATTTTATATACCATAATTTAAAGAAAATATATTTATGTGTGTGTTTATATATACAGATAAACATCAATGACATCCTAAAAACAATCAGCTCTGACGTGAATCCAAACTCCTTTAGTGATTAAAACTAGACGGATGGGTCACCGGTTACTATTTGTGTGTTTACTGCATTTACTGCACATTTTTCTCTCTGAAATAATGTTACATGATCGCTTGCCTTCAGTGATTATATTGAGCGTCTGTCAGGTGGATTTACCTGGTTCAGAGGGCGGGTACGACGTGATGGGCGTGTCTTGCTCATCCTGTGATGTCACAGAGGAGGGCGTGGCACTGTGGGATGATTGACAGGTGTCCGTCGGGCTCAGAGTGAGGCTGAGACCTCGAGCTGCTGAACGCATTCGCTCTCGCTCGAACTCCTCTGCCGCCAGTCGCTCGGCCGTCCGAAACCTGACACACACATTCATCAAACACACTGAGTCTCGTCTGGTCTGCTTCCTCCTCTTTTCTCAGCCGAGGCTCTCATTCGTTCTGAAGGCTGCATTCTCATGCAGCGTGTTTTCAGTCAAACGGGACGGGAATGTTTGGAGGCGAGAGGAGGAGGAAAAATGTGTTTGGATTTGAGGAAAAGTGGGTTAAAAAAAGGTTGAGGAGGGAAATCACACACACACACACACACACACACGCACACGCACACGCACACACTCACGCACACGCACACGCACACACACTCTCTGTCTCTCTCTCTCTCACTCTCTCTGTCTCTCTCTCTCACTCTCTCTCTCTCTCTCTCTCACTCTCTCT
>NW_015542563.1:241353-243442 GCF_001515605.1 Sinocyclocheilus anshuiensis
AGGCTGATTACATCAGAGATTGCAGAGAGAACAGAGACCCGCATTGCGTTTTAAGTGAATTATTCATTCCAGTGTGTTTGGCTTTAAAACACGAGCTCTGTCATATTCTGTGATTGTCTCTGACGAGCGTGAGCCCTCACATGTCACACGCGCTGTGTGTGAAATACAGACTGAACGGATTGTCAACACATCCCGCCGCTGTATGGCCAGATGAGACGCAAACTACGGCTATGCAGTCAGCAGGCGGTTGGTAAAGTTTTTTTTTTGGCATCTCCATGTGGTGCTGTTCGGTATCGCAACTTGGCTTCTCTAAAATGTAAAAAAGCTCTTTGGTGTTGCACTGTACACATACTGTAAAATTCTGATTTTATTCTCTTTCATATGTGCTCATATGGGCTCCTTATATCATTTGGTTCTTTGGTGTCCTTTTGGTGTTTCTAAGTGTCCTTTTTTGGAAAGTCATCTAAATTTATCTTGAAAAAAGTTTGCAGAAAATATAGATTTTTGAGAATCACCCTTCAATCTTTTGGTTTACTTTGCTGGATATAGCAAATGATGACAAAATAAACATTTGAAACAAGATAAATGGACTATGCTTAATTTCATGAAGTGTGCGATTAATCACAGAAAAATTATGTGATTTATTAGATTAAAAATTTTAATCGATTGACAGCCCTAAAATAAAGTCATCAGAACACAGAGTAGTGGTATAACTGAATTAATTGGTTCGGTAGAATAATTGATTTGTTTCTAAATGAATCAGTGTTTTTGAATAAGTTGTTGAATGATTGCTTTAATAATCACTCATAAAAGATTGCCTGTTTGTTTCCAGATTGAATCAGTGTTTTTCAACAGATCAATAGTGTGAATGAGTCACTACAGACACTAGTTGTGTTCATGAATGTATCAATGTTTTTGAATAAAGTGACTCATTCCTAAATACTTATTGGCACCTACAGGTGTATCAATGTTACATAAAAAATACATAATGCACAGACTGGAATTTGGAACAAAACCATTTCAATGACAAATATACACAAAGAGGTGTTAAAAATTGCAGCTGACATTCTTTCCAGTTGATTCATCGCACAGGAAATGGCCAGACAGTTTTTCTTTTCATTTTATAAAGTATTTTTGAGATGTTTAACAAGTAGAGATGTTTAATAAGTAAAGAAGACTTTATTGGTCAAAAATGTCTCTCTCTTCTACTTACCTTTTCAATTACTCTCTTGCATTTTTCAGAGACTACGAATGAGAGCTGTAACAAGCGAAATTCTAGCACTGTTCGAGAAATACCACCGACCCCCAACTACGATGACGCAGGAGAGTACACGTCCCTCAAAGACACAAGAGGAACTACGAAGCAGTACATTAGCGATGGGAGCGAACAGCCTCTCCTGAAGTCTTCAGACAGCGAGGGCTCCACCAGTGGTTCGGAGTCAACCATAAGAGCTGTTTACGCCCATGTCGCCCGCCTTTCCAAACACTCCAAAGAGGAGGAGGACAACGCCTCACCGGAGAAGACAAAAGAGAAGACGAAACCTCGTCCTCCAGACCCTTCCACCAAACCGAAGGTGTCCTGGATCCACGGAATATCTGGAAGCAGCCCAACAGAGCAAAGCCAGACTCCATCACAACATAAAGAAAAGAGGAAGAACAACTCAGAAGGTTCTGGAAAGGTGGATGAGAAGCAGCGATCAAAGGAGAAGTCAAGCAAGAACCGTGAAAAGCATCAGGATGGTAAGAAAGCAGATGGACCCGAATCACCAAGCAAAAGCAAATCTCACAAAGCTTCAGATACCATTGAGCACCTCAATGGAACATTCCAGAACGCAATTCAAAATGATGTAAAAATATTAAATTGTTGTTTATTTTTTATATACATTTTAAAGAGTAAAAAACAGGATAATTTAACCTAAAATGTAACATTATATATAGATGTTAATTAATAAATATTAATTATATTTATAATTTATTTTATAAAAAATATAAATAAGAATAAATAAAAAAATACATACATACATAAAAATAATAATTTAAGGACCAAAATAAAAAATACAAATATATATAATATATATCTATATATATA
>NW_015542563.1:244217-245927 GCF_001515605.1 Sinocyclocheilus anshuiensis
TATATATATATATATTAAATAATGAAATATAATAAATTGTAATATTTAAGTAAATAATACATAATAATGACACTATGCAAAATAATTAAATAGTAATATGTGTAAATAATAAATAATACTGGTAATATAAAAATTATAATATATAAAATAAAAATACATAATATTGCATTATAATAGAATACTGTAATATAACATATATAATAATAATAATATTAATTGTATGTAAATAATAAAAGATATTGATAATATAATATAATATTGACAGTTATTGAACTAAACTGAATCAATATTGATCTGAATAATGTCACTATTGTTTTCTGTAGGGCTGCTTTACAGCTGAAGTTGAACGAGTTTCATAATTGATGAATTTTACAGCATTAACACTGTTATGTTTTGCTTAGAATCAGTCTGTATTGTATAAAGCGCTGAGCTCACCTGTCACTGTGTTGTTTGGCTGGTGTGGATGAAGAGCTTACAGCAGAAAACGACCTGCGAGAAACGACACACAGACAGAGCAGGTGTTAATGAAGTCACGTGATCCCTGAAACCGCTGTGACGTCAGACGCTGTTCACCTAAAGCTTAAACATCAAAATCACAACCATAACGTGACGCATTCACACTGCAGACAGAATATCAGGTGCCCAGTGAATCAGTGAGGAGTGAATCAGCAGGTAAATTCTGGCTGGCCTCGGTGGGGTCAGAGACACGCGTGAGCAGGTGCATCATGGGATACGCGCAGCTGAAGCGTCTACCTGCTGCTCTTCTGAGCCGCGTTCTCCTCCTGCTCCTCCAGATCGTAGGAGAACAGGAAGAAGGGCGAGTGCATCAGGTACGGCAGGTGGGCGGAGCCTCGCAGCGGAGGGCTGATCTCATTGAATGGTGGCACGCTGACGGACGAGCGGCGGTGTGCCAGCAGACTGGCCAGGAGCGACGGGTGGGCGGAGTCAGGAGGGGGCGGGGCCTCTGTGGCCTTCCTCTGCTCCTCCTCCTCCTCCTCAGGTGTGTGTTTGCTGCTGTGATCTGATGTGCTGAAGAACAGCATCATGGGTAAAATACACAGGGACTCGTGTTTGCTTTCTGTTGTACGCTCCTCTGGAGACGGCGTTAAATCCAACCCCGCCACAAACATGCTAATCATGTCTGATCAAAAACACCTTTGAGTTGTCCTGTTAACTAATAAGGTAAATAATATTGATGATGTATAATATAATAATACAATAAATAATACTTAAAACTGATAATATACAGTATAAAACAATATAAATAAATGTATATCTAAAGAATTTATTAAATAATAATAATTTAACAATATATATGTAAATGAAACATAATACTGATAATATATAAAATAATATAGTAATTAACTATAATATATATGTAAATACATAAAATTATAATTTAACAATATATGTACATTAATATACGTAAATAATACATAATACCAATAATATATAAAATAATACGGTAAATAACAATAATATATGTAAATAATGCATAAAATATAAATATACATATAAATTATACATAATCTGATCATATATGAAATAATAATATAATAAAATATGTAAATAATACATATTAAACTGATAGTATAAATAAAATATTAAACTGATACTATAAATAAAAATAAATAAATCTTAGTGCTGCGTTCGACACTATAGATCATGACATACTCATAGATCGATTACAAAACTATACAGGTATTCAAG
>NW_015542563.1:248597-254251 GCF_001515605.1 Sinocyclocheilus anshuiensis
GATGATACTCAACTATATATCTCAACAAGACCAGATGAAACTTCTAAATTATCTAAGCTAACAGAGTGTGTTAAAAATGTAAAAGATTGGATGACCAATAATTTTCTCCTATTAAATTCGGATAAGACAGAGATATTACTTATTGGACCAAAAGACAGTACACAGAATCTCTTGGATTACAATTTGCAAGTAGACGGATGTACAGTTACTTCCTCTACAGTCAAAAATCTGGGTGTTATATTAGATAGCAACTTGTCTTTTGAAAATCATATTTCCCATGTTACAAAAACAGCATTCTTCCATCTTAGAAACATTGCCAAGTTACGAAACATGATACCTGTTTCTGATGCAGAAAAGCTAGTTCATGCATTCATGACCTCTAGACTGGACTATTGTAATGCACTGCTAGGTGGTTGTCCTGCATCTTCAATAAACAAGCTACAGGTAGTCCAAAATGCAGCGGCTAGAGTCCTTACCAGCTCAAGAAAACTGCACTGCTGTCTGCATAGGCTGCTCCCTTCTAAGACAACAACTAAGTGAATGATTTGAAACACTTCCATGGGTTTTATTTTTCTCCAAAATTCTGTTTTCCAGATTTTTTTTCCAGATTCCGTTTTAATTTATTAAATAAATAAAATAAATTGTTATCAATATAAAAATAAAAAAGTCTAAACAACTGAATTCAACCATTTATTAATTTATTCAAATAATAATAATAATAATAATTGTATTTTTTCCACACAAAAAATCTGTTTTCCATTTACATTTTTCTGGATTCCATTTTAATTTATTACCATGTCTAAACAAATTAATTCATAAAACTTCAACTATTTATTATAAATTTAACAATAATACAGCCCTGTGAAATCTGTTTTTTTTTTCCCCAAAATTCTGTTCTCCATTATTTTCCCCCCAGATTCCATTTTAATGTATTAATTAAATTGTTATCAATACAAAAATAAAAAAAAGTTTAAACAACTGAATTCCTAAAATTTTAACCATTTATTAATTTATTAAAATAATAATAATAATATTAATTTAAGTATTTTCCGCAAAAAAAATTTCCATTTACATTTTTCTGAATTCCATTTCAATTTATTAATTTCACTTCATCCCAAACCATGTGTAAACAAATAAATTCATAAAACTTCAACAATTTATTACAATTTTAACAATAATACAAAAACTACAGTTTTATTTTGTCCTAAATTACCAAAAAAAATTTCCATTTACATTTTTCTGAATTCCATTTCAATTTATTAATTTCACTTCATCCCAAACCATGTGTAAACAAATAAATTCATAAAACTTCAACAATTTATTACAATTTTAACAATAATACAAAAACTACAGTTTTATTTTGTCCTAAATTACGTATATTCCATTTTAATTTTTCTGGATTCCATTTTAATTGACTAATTGAATTGTAATCAAAAAAAAAAAAAAAAAAAAGTCTAAAAATTGAATTCGGATTCCATTTTAATTGACTAATTGAATTGTAATAAAAAAAAATTAAAAAAAAAGTCTAAAAATTGAATTCATAAAACTTTTACAATTTATTAAATTATTTAAATTTTAACAAAAAAACAAAAGCCTATGATATGTCTTATTTTTTCCCCAAATTCTGTGTTTTCTGTTTTAATTTTTCTGCATTTTGTATTTTAGGTTTAAAAGTAATTTATCATCTAAAATAGCATTAATTAAATAAATTCATTAATTTACCTATTTACTTTTGATTTATTACTCCAAAATATTCCAAATTCTATGATATTCTGCGCTATAAATACCATTTTTATGACTGGATTCCACTATTCCATAAATAAGTCAATTTTAATTAGACTGAACTCTTAGACTGAAATCTTTTGCTGCCTATTTGGAACAGTTTTGTCTAGTGAGTCGTCTCACCAGGTGTTACGCGTCTCACCTCTCGTCGAGTTCCTGTCCGTTAAACGGCTGGAAGTTAGCGCGGTGTGGGGAGGCGGGGCTGAGCGGGGAGGCGTGGCCTGATCTGCCCAATGAATGCCTGCGGCTGCGGCGTCTCTCCAAGCCCCGCCTCTCTGCTCCGCCCACGCTGGAGCGGCGTCTGTCCTGCCGGCCGGAGGACGGAGGCAAAGCATCCTCATCACCGTCCTCGTGCCGAAGAGTCGCCTGCAGGAAGGAGGATGCGATCAGAACCGAGAGATTGGATCAGACATCAGTCAGACAGCAGACGTGAATCTGTCAGACCTCATAGATGTTGAGCTGCTCCAACAGGTCCAGATCGGTTCCCTTCCGACCCAGATAACGCTGCGACACGCTCTCTATTCCCTGCTCCTCCAGAATATCCACCGTATCATAGAACGAGTCTTGATCGGGCAGCGCCGCCAGCGTCTGATGCACCGAGAGAGAGAGAGAGAGAGAGAGAGAGAGATTGTGAGTGTGTGTGAGTGTGTGTGAGAGAGTGTGTGTGTGTGTGTGTGTGTGATTGTGTGTGTGTGTTTACTGTGTGTGAGCGCGTGTCTCACCTTGTTAATAAGGGTCAGCACATACACCAACAGCTCTGTGTCCACACCATCCTTCTCTGCTAAAATCTCCATAGCGTTTGACCACTGCTTACAGCCTGACCATCACACACACACACACACACACACACACACATCACATGATTATGCAAATCATTCAAAACTCACGACTGAGCAAACAAATAAGCATTTAGTGCTGGTGTTTTTTATTAATATATTATAATCATAATTTAATTGTTATTAATAATTAATAATATTTAATTATTTATTATTTGTTTATTAATTATTTAAAGAATTCATTTATCATTCTTTACATAACATCATAATATCAGCTAAAAGAAATAAGATAAGTAATTATTGCATTGTGACATTATTTCATAGACCATTAAACATTTTCTCCCATCACTGTTACTAAATCAATTTATTATTAAATTGTTTTTATGGTAAATGTTTGTAATTATATCATATTACATAACATTATATTATAATTATTAATTATTATTTAATTTAGAATGATAAATTCCTTACTTTTAATAATTATTAATAACTCTTAATTATTTATGATTTGTTTATTATTGAAATAATTAATGCATCATTCTTTAAATAACATGTGATATGGATCAGAAACAGTTCGATCGAACCAATCAGAGCTACAATTCATACCAAAATCATAAGTAATACATGAGAAATTATATTTTGCATAAGGAATTATTGCATTGTGACATTATTTTAAAGACAATTAAAAATTCACCCCCAAATCCTCATAATGTACTGCAAAAAGATAAATTAATTATTTAATTTGTACATATTCATTATAATTATTTATATTATTTATAGAATTAATTATAATTTATAACGATAAATTAATAACATTTTCATAGTTATTTATAAATTGTTTATTTATTATTTAAAAAAATTAATGCATCATAGTAGTATTTAGTGTTTGGTGTTTTAATGATTTTTCATTGTTTATTTATAATAAAAAAAAAATCATGCATCATGGTATGCATATTTGGTGTAGCTTTAGAATAATTAATAATTATTAATCATAAGCAATTATTAGTTTATAATCAAAAATATAAGTATAATTAATTATTATTTTAGCTTTAATTATTTATTAATTGTGCATTTATTATTTTAAATTCATTCATCGTGGTAGTATTAGGTTTGGCTTTCAATTTATGCTAATTTAAATGAAAAATAATTGTATTATTTATGTTTGTACCTCTCTTAGAGTCCACAGTGTCGATGGCCTCGATGAGCAGTGGTGCGTTGGACTCTGAATACTCAACAAACACCAGCAGCAGCTTCAGAGAGGTTTTGACCACCAGACGAAACTGAACACACACACACACACACACACACACACACACACACACACACACACAGAGATCAGATCTCACTCATCATGATCTACATCACACACACTGATCAAACGGCACGTCACCTTTGAGCCGGTGAGCAGGTAGAGCCACTGGATGGTCTCGGTGTGACCTATGACCCCGTTCATCCCATCCACATACAGCATGATCTGACCCAGAGCTGCAGATAGAAACACAAGGGACTGAGCGCTCATTAACATAAAACTGATGATTCTGACAGTGGGTGGGGCTTAGCAGCCTGGATGCTGGCTCTGATTGGTCAGATACAACAGAGCTAATAATAATACTCAGGGTTAGTTACTTTTGTCAGCGCTGCTCATGATGGACCAATCACAGGCAACTGTAATCACTGGAAGAAGGATTTTTAAAAATAATTTTATTGAGATTGCAGAGGTCAAATATTTTGCATCTCAGGTACAAAATACTTTTTCATTTAGATATATAAACGATTATTAATTGTTTATTTATTATATATATATATAAAAAACACGCATGGTGTTAGTATTTGGCATAGCTTTAAAATGATTAATAGTTAATAATGATTAATTATAAGGAATTATTATTTCATAATCATAAAGTATAATTATTTATTATTACTGTAGTTAATGCATCATGGTAGTTTTTAGTGTGATTTGAAATTATTGATAATTATCAATTATAAGAAAGTATTAATTTATAATTATTTTGTAGTTTTAATTGTTTATTAATTATGTATTTATCATTAAATCCATGCATCATGGTAGCATTTGGTGTGGCTTTAAAATAACTAATAATTAATGATGATTAATTATAAGTGATTATTCATTTATAAACATAAATTAAGTATAATTAATTATATTTTTTGCATATTAACATTATATTACATTTTTTGATTTAATTATTTATTAGTTGTGTATTTATTATTTAAAAAATCACGCAGCATGGTAGAATTTGGTGTTGCTTTAAAATTATTAATAATTAATCATAAATTAAGTATAATTAATTAATTTTTTAGCATTAATTATTTGTTAATTGTGCATTTATTATTATAATTTTTTTATATATAAATAATGGTAGTATTTGGTGTGGCTTTAAATTACTGCTAATTTGAATAACAAATCATTTTTTATTATAGTATTTTTTTATACAGTAATCTAACCATTGTTATTATCATTTTAAAATAATTACAAAATACAGAAATAAATCTCAGAAGAATTCAGATGAATCACTGGAATGATACTGATTTTTTTGGCATTATAGTGAATTTAGGGAGAAAAAAATAGACTTAAAACTTTTACAGAAGCACCACATTAGGGTATCATGAAGAAACATTTATAAAACAACATTAAAGACAGATCATTACAATAAAGTGTATTAAAAAAACAACATGGAATTCTATAGTAATAACAATGGCAACCAAAAGGTGGCGCTGTTCTCCTTCATATGGTGATGAAAATGTCTACAACAGAAAATCATGACCTATAATACATGAAATATTTAAAATGTTCCTGAAACTTTGAGAAGTCTGAGGATGCAAACGAACCTCTGAGGATGTAGTTCTGATAGTTCTGATCCGCTTCAGCGCCGACCTTGATCAAACACGTCAGACCTTCAGCCATAACAAACTCATGAACCAGATCCTTATCGTCCTGCACACACACACACACATCAGATGGACTCAACTTTAATGATATTATTGGTTAACATTATAATTATCTATTAAAGGGGTGCTATTATGCTTTTTCACTTTTTCAACTTTAGTTAGTCTGTAATGTTGCTGTTTGAGCATAAA
>NW_015542563.1:254518-265482 GCF_001515605.1 Sinocyclocheilus anshuiensis
GCACACACTGGCCCAGCTAACCAGTCACAGCACACACTGGCCCAGCTAACCCATCACTGCACACACTGACCCAGCTAACCGACCACAGCACATTTCGTATTTCAGAAGACGGGCCTTCATTTGATACAGGAACTATTCGAGCCGTTCATGCCAGACTGGGGAGAGAGGTGTTGTAATAATGTACAAATATGTGAAAAAGAATGTGTTTTTCCAACAACCTAGTATGAGAGCCTGTTCTAGTACAACCCCAAAACAAAATCAAGACTTTGTAAAAGAGCATAATAGGACCCCTTTAATTATTATCAGCTAATCGTCACCGTCAGATTTATATAAAAACAAATTATTTGTACGGTTAGCAGTGAAACAGCAAAGCTTATAGTGAACAAACTAAAACCAAAAAATGGGTGAAACGGAGCTTTTCGAAACTCCGAATCAATTAAACCACTGAGTTGCAAAATGATTCACTGTTTCAAAGCGCTCCAGTTGGATCGCGAATCATTTGATTCAGATCAGAACTTCGGTAGGGGTTCACGAATCATTTGATTCAGATTGGAATTTCCATGGTTTTCTGTATAACCACATTTTTACTACAAATACCATGATTAATTTGTGATTACCATGGTTTAACTATAGAAACCAAGTTTTTTTTTTTTACCATGGTTAATTTTTTAAAGGGGTCCTATTATGCTTTTTCACTTTTTTAATTTTAGTCAGTGTGTAGTGTGTATGTTTGGGCATAAAAAAGATCTAGAAAGTTACAAATCTCAAAGTCCACTCCAAAGGGAGATATTTAGTTTTTAAAAAATCCCTTTTCAAGAACTACAACGAACGGCTCGTTTGGACTACAGCGTTTGTTTTCCGGGCTCATTAGAATATCATTACAAATAATTCCGGCCTACGGAGATTCGAATGGTTGGGGGGTGGGGAGGGGCGAGGTTGTGGTTAGAATGCTTGGTTGAGTGAGATAATAATGTACATTATGTGAAAAATAATGCGTTTTTCGAACCACCAAGCATGAGAGCATTTTCTAGTACACCCCCAAAACAAAATCAAGACTTTGTAAAAGAGCATAATAGGACCCCTTTAAGGGATGTGTTGCCAGGTTAACAAAAAATAAATAAATAAATACATTTCCACCTTAAGAGGACAAATAGGATTAAGAGATGCAGTTTTGACTGCTTTAAGACGAACAGAACTTTAGATAGTTTCCATGCATGAAGTTGTATTTTCCTATATTCTCTTTTTAGTAGTCAAACAATCCAAAGAAAACATCTTTAAAAAATAAAGAAAAGTCACAAAATTAGATCAGATGAACATTAAATAAATGTCTCTGTCTGTTTTATATATATACATATTTAAACTTTGTGTAAGTTATTTGTGTTATATTAAGCCTATATTATGGTGTATTTTTATTTGGTTTGTTTAAAGAGCAGGTCATATGCAGTTTGTAACGTAGCTATCCTTCAATGTAAACAGTCTGCAAAGTTGTTAATCAAAAAAGTGCATGATAAATAAAGATATTGTCTCTCAAAAGAAAGAGTCGACTCTGAACCGTCTTAACGAGTCGTCATATTTTCGAATCTTCTGCCTGTTAACTATATACGTCACAAGGCAACACATTTGCATAATCCCCGCCTGCCCGCCAAATACGAACACTCTGACCTTCCCACAAACACTTCCGCTAGTTAGTGTGTTTACATCAGGTCGAGAAGACACTGTGTTCTTTGCTGTGAAAGCAAGTTTGTTTTATTTTCATTGCCGAAAGTTGATGATGTCAGACTTGGCAAGCTGACCAATCAGAGCAGAGTAGGCTTACGGAAGGGAGGGGTTTACAGACGAATCGTTTCGAAATCATTGAAAAATGATTCTAATATTAAATGTATATTCTGAGAAGATTACAATGTTTTCTGAACTTAGATGCATTGAAACCTGTTGTAGGCGAGTCCAACACAATATTAGGACACTTTAAAATACCATATGACCTGCTCTTTAATGTTCTATGTTTAATATAAGTGAGTTTGTCGTACCGTTTTGTTGTCCATTCAAGCAATTGACGCCGAATTGCCACTAATTCACATGCTTATAATTCAAGAAGTATTGAAGATATTACCATATGATTTCAGATTCTAGCTCTTAATACACTTTTCTGTTTGAATCGTCATTTTCAAGGCTCTGTATCATTCAGTCTCAGAGATATGGGGATCTCAATGTGGCTCCATATTCAGATTGTTGAATATTTTCATTGGTCGAAAACCACATGTTGGTCACTTTGTATACAGCCGATACTTATTGTATTTAACGGGGGATGTCTGAAGAATAATTAATGTTGAAACTAGAAATGCATCTTGTTTCCCTCTATCAAAACAACTGTATAGGACACACCTGTTTGAGTGTCATAAATAGTCTTTTTCCAAAATTAACTATAAACTATACATGTTTATCTTTCTTCAGAAAAAATATTAGCAAAATCAAAAATTTGCAGTTGAGTTGACACAGAATGTGTTTTTATACCTGGAATATCTGCTTGATGGAAAACAGAGCCCGCCTCAGGTCACGGCCATTTGAGTTATACAGCTTTTCTGGAGAGAGAGAAAGACATAGAGAGAGAGAGAGCGGTTATTTAGTGCTGTGTTTCAGGGTGTGTGGAGAACAAACCCCTCCGAATCAATCATCATCCTACAGCAGATCCTTCAGATACACGCCTGATCTTTATTCAAAGTGCTGGGCGAGAGACATTGACACACACACAGAGAGAGAGATAGAGAGAAAGAGAGTGACGGCATGTCAGTCAGATGATAATTAAAGTCACTCGCACTGAAAAATCAACTGTTTTCAGACTGCAGATCTCTTCAGGGCAGAAGAAAACACTGCAGCATTTACAGCAGCATCCAAGAGGAGAAGCAGAGGACGAGAGAGAAGAAATACCAGTCACAAACTGGTTTAGTCTGATCTAGACCAGGTTCAGTGTCCCGTTCACCTTCCCGCCGGCGAGAACATCACGCTCCACTAACATCAGATCAATCTCTGATGAACCGAGTTCATACTCGCTGCTGCTTTATGAAGATCCTCATCAATAACACACACGTGTTTGGATCAAATACAGTTCAGCACAAACACAGAGACACACTTACACTGTAATCACATGATATTATTATCTGTCTGCTACGGAAAAGGAGGCACAGACAGACTCGTACTGTAGTGCTGTTTCTCCATTTAAAAAATCCTTTTCATTAATTCTGTAATAAAATAGAAATATTAAATGAAAAACAGATCCACTTCCTGCTGCCAGTCATTCAAATCTCAGCTTTCATCCAGATCATATTTCCATCTCTAATTAAAGCCCTGCTGTCTCTGACTCACGAGCGTTATTGCCTGCATGACAGCTGTACAGTGAATCTGTGTTTTCATGCCTCACGTGTGTGTGTGCGCGCGTGTGTGTATGTGTGCATGTGTATGTGTGTGTTTGTGTTTATGTGTGTGTGTGTGTGTGTGAGTGTGTGTATGTGTATTTGTGTGTGTGTGTTTCTACTCGTGTAATCCAGCAGGTTTTGCAGTTCTCTGGCCAGATCTTATTTAGATTATCTGTGACCCAACTCGTTAATCTCAGCAGCGTAATCTGGACACAAACACAGATTCCTTCATTCACACACATGCTGCAGTGCACGAGGGGTTCGGAGGGAGACAAAGGACAAACAAAGTCTTTGATTCAGTTTTTAACATTCACAGATTATGAGCTTTGATAAAACGTCTGAAAAATCCCACAGATTTACACCTGAAGGAGGAACCCGAGCACAACCCGAAAATCACAGCCGCAACCGCCTAGCAACCGCATAGCAACATGTAAATTACACTCAGAACACCTTAGCAACTGGATAGCAACACCCTGCAACCATCCACAACACAGGCAAACACAGCTCACATTTGCTTTAAAAATCTATCTTATCATTTAGCAGATGCATAATAATAATAATAATAATAATAATAATAATAATATCATTATTTCAATTTAAAACTTTATAAAATATATCATAAAATAAAAAAACATTATTATTAACATATTTTATGAATAAAAAGCTTATTATTATTATTATTAATAATAATAAATTATTGTCAATTTATAGAGTGCATATCTTAAAGCATTTATAATTGAAATAATAAAATAAAAACTTTACTAATAATAATAAAATAAATAATTATTTCAATTTATAAAGTGCTTATCATTGCAAATCTGAAGAACTTTATAAATAATAATAAAATAAGAAGAAATTATTTAAATTTATAAAGTGCTTATTGCAAATCTTAAAGTGCTTTATAAGCTGAAATAATAAAATAAAAACTTTATTAAATTTTACTTTAATAATAATAATAATCAAATATTATTTCAATTTATAAAGTGCTTAACACAAATCTTAAAGCACTTTATAAATGGAATAAAAATAATAAAATAATAAATAATAAAAAATAATAAATTACGGAATAAATAATAAAATACTTTAAATAAAGTTTTTATTTTATTTATAGCAAAAACTTTAATACTAATAAAAATATACATAATAATAACAATTATTATTATCTTAATTCATGAAGCTCTTATCATTGCAAATCTTAAAAAGCTCAATAAATTAAAACAAACTATTATTATTATTATTATAAATTAATATTATTTACATTTATAAAGCACTTTGCATTGCAAATCATCTGATATCATCACTGTGTGACGGTGTCTCCATCATCCGTTACTGTCAGAGTGAGAGAGTCTGCAGCGGGTCACGTGTGGTTTGACATGTAGGGCGCACTCTTATTTGGGTCGGTCTGAGCCGAACGGCTGCTGTGAACTCGTGTTGGCTCTGCTGGGCTCTGCTTACTCACGGTGCTCATGCTGAAACACTCCAGAACGAAAAAAGTATCTAAAATTACAGAATGAAGCCAGAGGAGCCGCTGACACGAGACCAAACACAGGCTAAAAATACAAGACAAACTTGAACAGTACAGAGTACAGAGTCATGAGAGGCTGAGACTGTACATGTGTGTGTGTGTGTGTGCATTTCAAAACAATCTGTACAATCAGCTTGAAAAAAAAAACAACAAACTGAAAAGCAATGCAGTAAAAACCACTGACAACTCCACATAGCAATACCCTAGCAACCACCTGTAACACTGTAGCAACAGTGAAAACTACTCTTAACAACCGCATGGCAACACTCTAGCAACTACCCACCATGCCCCAAACAAATTGCAATGCAGTAAAAACCACTCTGAAAAAACTAAACCTGCATAGCAACACCCTAGCAACCAACCACAACATTCTAACCAAACAGCAATGTGGTAAAAAGCACTTTGAAATCTCTAACAACCAGATAGCAACCACCCACAAAACTCTAACCAAATAGCAATGCAGTCAAAACTCTTAAAAACCACAAAGCAACACCCTAGCAACTACCCACAAAACTCAAACCAAATGGTGAAGTAAAAACCACTGTGAATTGCTTAACAACCACACAGCAACACCCTAGCAACTGAATAACAATGCAGTAAAAAACATTCTAAAACCCTTAACAACCACACAGCAACACCCTAGAAACTGAATAAAAATGCAGTAAAAAAAACATTATAAAACCCTTAACAACCACACAGCAACACCCTAGCAACCACCCACAAAACTCTAACCAAATAGCAATGTAATGAAAACCACTTTGAAAACCCTAACCCTTGATACCAATGCCCTAGCAACCACCCACAACACTATAGCAGCTGATTAACACTGCAGTAAAAACCACTCTGAAAACCCTTAACAATCACATAGCAACACCCTAGCAACCACCCACAGCACCTTAACCAAACAACAATGCATTAAAAACCACTCTGAAAACCCTTAACAATCACATAGCAACACCCTAGCAACCACCCACAGCACCTTAACCAAACAACAATGCATTAAAAACCACTCTGAAAACCCTTAACAATCACATAGCAACACCCTAGCAACCACCCACAGCACCTTAACCAAACAACAATGCATTAAAAACCACTCTGAAAACCCTTAACAATCACATAGCAACACCCTAGCAACCACCCACAGCACCTTAACCAAACAACAATGCATTAAAAACCACTCTGAAAACCCTTAACAATCACATAGCAACACCCTAGCAACCACCCACAGCACCTTAACCAAACAACAATGCATTAAAAACCACTCTGAAAACCCTTAACAATCACATAGCAACACCCTAGCAACCACCCACAGCACCTTAACCAAAAAGCAATGCATTAAAACCACTCTGAAAACTCTAACAACCGCATAGCAACACCCTAGCAACCACCCACAGCACCTTAACCAAACAACAATGCATTAAAAACCACTCTGAAAACCCTTAACAACCACATAGCTACACCCTAGCAACCACCCACAGCACCTTAACAAACAACAATGCATTAAAAACCACTCTGAAAACCCTTAACAGCCACATAGCAACACCCTAGCAACCACCCACAGCACCTTAACCAAACAACAATGCATTAAAAAAGACTCTGAAAACCCTAACAACCGCATAGCTACACCCTAGCAACCACCCACAGCACCTTAACCAAACAACAATGCATTAAAAAAGACTCTGAAAACCCTAACAACCGCATAGCTACACCCTAGCAACCACCCACAGCACCTTAACCAAACAACAATGCATTAAAAAAGACTCTGAAAACCCTAACAACCGCATAGCTACACCCTAGCAACCACCCACAGCACCTTAACCAAACAACAATGCATTAAAAAAGACTCTGAAAACCCTAACAACCGCATAGCTACACCCTAGCAACCACCCACAGCACCTTAACCAAACAACAATGCATTAAAAAAGACTCTGAAAACCCTAACAACCGCATAGCTACACCCTAGCAACCACCCACAGCACCTTAACCAAACAACAATGCATTAAAAAAGACTCTGAAAACCCTAACAACCGCATAGCTACACCCTAGCAACCACCCACAGCACCTTAACCAAAAAGCAATACATTTAAAACCACTCTGAAAACCCTTAACAATCACATAGCAACACCCTAGCAACCACCCACAACACCTTAACCAAAAAGCAATGCATTTAAAACCACTCTGAAAACCCTTAACAATCACATAGCAACACCCTAGCAACCACCCACAGCACCTTAACCAAACAACAATGCATTAAAAACCACTCTGAAAACCCAAACAACCGCATAGCAACACCCTAGCAACCACCCACAACACCTTAACCAAAAAGCAATGCATTTAAAACCACTCTGAAAACCCTTAACAACCACATAGCAACACCCTAGAAACCAGCCACAGCACCTTAACCTAACAACAATGCATTAAAAACCACTCTGAAAACCCTTAACAACCACATAGCTACACCCTAGCAACCGAAAAAGCAAAGGCAATAAAAACCACTCTGAAACCTTTACTAATTGCATAGCAACTGAGTATTTACACCCTAGCAACCACCCACAAATCTGTGCGTGCAAAAACCACTCACACCATCTTTAAATGTAAAGAGAGATTGAGGGCGACCAGGAATAAAAACGTTCCCTCTGACCTCCTTCAAAAGTTACAAATGTTTTTGTGCTTGATTTGGAAGTAACACTCCAAAAACTCTAGAGAACGATGTGGAAATGAGCTCCGGCGCATGAAGAACACAGATCAAGCCTCTCGACGGGTGAAAAGCGGCTCGTACATTCATGAACTCAAAGAGCCAGAACCAAAACAGGGAAATAATAAGTCGAGTGCAGAAAAAGCCAAAATAAGCTGCTGAATGTGATCCAGCACACGCGGCGTCTGACGGCTGGAGGTCTGTGGTGGAGTTAAATGTGTCTGGGAATGAGATGTTACATGCGTTTCCGCAGTTCTGTCCAAAGCCAGCTTTTAGAAAAACAAGCATAAATCCACATTAAAAGAGCTGATGTGGGTCCAAACAAACACAAACCCGACAACTTCATGGATCAAACTCTGGACTGCAGAAATCAATCACCACTAAAAGTAAATATAATAAAGTATACAGTGCTGAGGAGTAACGGATTACATGTAATCAGATTCCATAAATAAAGTACCTGTAATTGGATTACATTACATTTTAATCAGATTACAGTTACTTTTTATGGATTACATGATTACATATTATTTATATAATGGTAGTAAATTATTAAAAAATGATTGATTCTCTCTAATTCCTCTTTTTCTATTTTAAATTTTCTAAAAAAAAAAAGTCATATAATTCAGCGTTGAATATTCACAATATAATATGGTCATGTGAATGTCATGTAAATTAATTTGAGATCCATGCTTCTGAATTTGGCAACCAAAGCAGCTCTCAGTTAATATTTCAATAATTTAACAACACATTTACATGTTCAGTTCTCTAATGTTGTTTAATAATTATATATAGACATGCAGGCAAACAAATAAAACATCTAAAATGCAAGCATTCAATTTCACATTTTTTGTGATTGAATTAAATATGACTTTTTCGTCAACTCATAAACCCTCCGCATTTCTTTCATTTACCCTAGTTTGGGAAACCCTGGTGTAATGTAAGGTTTAATGCATTTCATGACGTTGATATCAAAGAATGCAATATATTTTATTTCTCTTTGCTTTTTTATAACCATAATCCCATTCAAATCTATAAACAAGTTTAGTCAAAAGTAATCTAAAAGTAATCCAGTAATCAGAATATGTTACCTAAAATAAGTAATCTACCCAGCACTGTGTATATATATATATATATAAATTTCTTAGTTTATGTATAATATTTTTTATATTATATTACGACCACAGAGATCATTCAACAAAAGCTAAACATACGCTTTCAGAGTCACAAAAATATATTATAATATTAGATTTACAATTTATTAATTTTATAATTTAATATAATATTATTATATTCATTTAGAATTAATTTATAATCGTTTTTATATTATATTATAATATATATTAATGCTATTAATATTATTATTATATATTATATTATTTGCCTATATGCACAGCTTTAAAGAGTATAATGCATTAAAAACCCCAATCAAACCCCACTTTTAAAATAATAAAATGCAGGCTGAACTTTAAAGATGCTGCTGGTAATTAATTATAATGTGCATCATAATGCATTATGAATAAATGCACAATGCATAGTTTGATTAAGTGAATAAATGCAGGGTGTATGTGAAGTGCTGCTGGTTTGATGACGCTGATATCTGATCCTCGTCCGCGTGATTATTTCTATCTGCAGCTGCAGCGGCTCGTGTGTCTGAAACTGAGATGCAGATGTGACGCCACCGCATGCTTCACGCCGCTTTAACAGCGCAAACCACTTCCTGTTTCCAGCCGTGACATCACCGTGTCCGAATGCTACTCTGTTTCCGTGGCGACAGCGAGCTGTAACAGTCTGACCTCGTCCGTCAGAGGTCACTGACCCACATTTACTCCATTATACGGATTGTTATACAACTACACAGACATTTCTGAGATTTTCTGCACTGATTTGAAGGGGAAATCTGCAGAACTGCTGAGAGCAGAATCTGTAAATGTGAGATTTGTACATATTTACCCGTGCAAAACACGTCGGCATGATGCTAGAGTGATGCGGACGGTTGCTAGGGTGTTGCTAGGCATATTGTTCCTGTCTGTTGTGCAAAGAGTCCTGCACTCTAAAGTCTCTGTGATATTTTAATTAATCAGTGATTAATACTGACTTGAACACACTTACAGGAACTGTTCTGAGATCAGCTGATAGATGACAACAGGAAAAAAAGCTACTTTATGTACAAAACTAGCTGACAGAAAATTAAAACATTAATTTGATTGAAGTTATACACTGAGGTGCAAATGAGTACAATTAATTATAAATATTATCTAACTTTATTTGTACTTATTGTACATTTTATTTATTGTTTTTTTTTCACTTGTTGTAAATAGTTATGTCTGTTTTTCAAACCCTTGTGAAGGTAAAATGACTTAAATTTCGCACGTTCTCATGTATTTCAACAAATATGACTAATTGGACACAGTGTAAAATATAAATTTTTATGCAAAATTATTTATAAAAATATAAATATAAACAATATAAAAATTTAAATATAAACTATACATTTAAAATACAATTATTTATTGTGTATTAAACTTTTTGTATTGTAAACTATATACTATGTAGTTTAAACTAATAATAAAAAAAAATCTATAAATAATAATTGAAATAAATGGTTAAAAATGTAAGTAAAAAAATAAATAAAATTATTTATTGTGTATAAAATCGTTTGCTGTAGTGTAAACTACATTTAATATGAAATGATATTCAAAAATAAAAAATAAATATGAAATCTAAAATAAAAATGCAAAAATGTAATTTTCTAAATTCTCATGTATTTCATAATACAGTCTTCGACAAGCTACAATAAAGGTTGTTTTGTTTTTCGCCTTAATCTTTCTCTGTTTTCACCTTCATCAGTTTGTCAAAGTGTTGATTTTTCTGTGAATTGCATGGAAACCAAATGTGGCTCAGCTTGACACCATCAGAGTCACCAAAATATGAACAGCAAAGTTTCCAAAACACAAAACTTTACTTGCACATTCAGGATCATAAATGAGGAATAAAGCATTGAACCTGGGTTTTCAAGCAGCTTAAAAATCAAATGTGGGTCAAATTGAATATATTTAGATATTATTTATTTCCCATAAGGCACTTCCTGTGCTGCCGTCACATGCTTCTGAAGGGCTCAAAATAACCCACGTATAGATAACAGACAGAGCACAGGACCTGAGAGAGAACAGGCACACTCAAGATAACAGACAGACTACAGGACCTGAGAGAGAACAGTCACACTCATTCTCACTAAAGTTCCCAGACTTCACACCTTCATGCGTGCTGTGACCCAGAATGCCATGATGTCATCACATCCAATGCCCTGCGAACGACGGCTGAACGCGACTGATAA
>NW_015542563.1:265556-271659 GCF_001515605.1 Sinocyclocheilus anshuiensis
CAGCTGATAGAAAACTGAGAATATTGCTTCAGAATAAATCATATTTGCAAAAAACAAAACACACACATAAATATAATAGCTCGATACCATAGAGCCCCCCCCCACATAGCAAATCCCAATTTAACCCCTGGGTACACACACGCACACACACACACACAGACACGCACAGACACACACGCACACGCACACGCACGCACACACACACACACACACACACTGTATGCTAATGGTCAGGTGGTTTCTGTGGACGTGTCACTTCCATTTCTCAGCTTTAGGATGTGGAGCCGCTTTGATCTGAGTCTGAGAGAGGATAGTCAGCTAAACGTGGATTCAACACACAACAGAGGCTCATAAACTGACAGAAACACAGTGCCTCAGTGAAACAGTCAGCCCATAAAAAACTAAACAGAGTAAACAGTAAGTTATTTCTTTCTTTACACAGATGTGGAATTAACAATTGTGTGGATTAAATAATTGTGAGAATTTGACGGACTACTAGCACACAGCGTAAAATACAAACCATTTTCATACAAAATTATATATATAAAACAGAGTTGTTTTAAAAATAAACCTCACTACAATTTGTATTATTCCCGAAAATAAGCAAAAAATATTCAATAAAACAGTTTCTCTGAAATCAAGACTGTTTTTAAAAACATATATTTAAAGTTTATATATTGAAAATAATTGTATTACTTTATTTTTACTTTTTTATAATATATAAATATATATATATGCACATGAAATTAAAATATTAAATAAACATTTTATAAACCCAGTTTATGTCAATATATTTAATAAATAAACATTCAATTTAATTACATTTATTACAATGTATTAAATATATATTAAAATAATTAAGTAAAAAGTAAAATAATAATTCCTATAATATTTAGTTTGATATTTAAACTTGAATTCTAAATATACATTATATAATAATAATATAATATATTAAATAATAATATAATAAATTCAAAATGCATAGTTTTTCTGATTTTCAGACTCTATTTAGTGCGTTATTTGTTGAACGATCCGTGTGTAATCCAGCAGGTAATTAAATCTTTCTCTTCCAGCGTCGCTGCAGACTCTCTTTCACATGTTTGTCTTGTCAACACTTTCTAAAGATATCGCAGATGGCATCTCATGGCATCCAAAACATCGAGCGACTGCTAAAATTACCCCCGTTATATCAGTTACAGAGGCACTTGAGCTCTGATATCAGAGCAACTGATTCATTACAGACTTCACGAGCCGAACCTCAGCACAGCACACGCCACAATAGAGTTACACTGGCTAGAAACTGAGGAAATATACTCCATACTCACCTGATGAAGCTGCTTTTCTATTTGGACTTTGATGGACTCAAATCAAAAGAGCAGATGATTCGAATCAAATGAATGAATCACATTATGAATCACTTGAGTTCAAAACGTTAGAAAACAGACTCAGATTCAGTTCAGATACAGTTATGGCTGTTTACAGTGATTCAGTCCATCAAAACTACATTAATGCAGTGGGTTTAGAAAAGAATCAGCTCACTTTAAAATAATCACACTTTGTTGCTTAGAAGCCTGAAATGAAGATGGACACAGTTTTTGTTTTATCCAGGATTAATTATATTTCATATTATATATTTTTTTATTTTGTTTTAATTTTAGTTAAAGTGTTAGCAATTTTGTTGTGTGTTTTTGTCATTTTTCTTCATTTTTTCATGTCCATGCATTTTTTTTCAGTTTCAGTTTTATTTATTTTAATACTTCAAGTTAATGAAAATGAGAAATGTTGCCGTGGCAACTAGCTAAAATAAAATAATTTTAGTTTTTAAAAATATTTTATTTCCGTAAAAGTTTTATTTCAAGTAACAAAAGTAGTTTTCTGGTTTTAGTGTTAGTTAACTATAATAACCCTGATGGAAACACAAATGTTAATATTAGTTGACATGAACAACATGAAAAAAATTCTAAAACATTTAATTAATCTTAGTTAATGTTAGTTTCAATATTTATAATACATTATTCAAATCTAAAGTCGCATCTTTTAATATTATTTAATGGATCTGAGGTAACATGAACTAACAATGAACAGATGTATTTTTATTAATTAACGTTAACGAAGATAATGAGTTGCTCATTTTTAGTACATTTTTAACTTGTTGTAAACGTTCGCATGTTCACAGTTCACACTTTGTTATTATTATTTTATTTTGTCACTATTATTTGTTTTTATTTTGATTGGTTACATTTGAAATAATGTATCAATTTTCGTTTTCCATTTATGATTTAATAATCAATGAGCTTTTCATCCGCTCTGTTGATTGAAGCGTATAAAGACAGTCATTCTGTCACGGCAACCGTTGCCGTGGAAACCAGACCGTCACCGTCTCAAAACCTGCTGTCTGGACGGAGACGAAAGTAAATCTCTCGCACTCTCTTGCTCTCAGATTAATCACGATTAAGACATTCCCGAGTGTGATCAGAGCCGAGGCGACAATGAACTCAGACCAGATCACATCCGTCCTGATGCTTAAGAAATAAAAACAAAGGATTTCACTCAGTACAAACAACTGAGTGAGGCCACAGCACACTACAGGGATGAAATATGTTTGGCTTTTCACCCCAAATTCTGTTTTATTTTTCCCAAATTCTGTGTTTTTTGTTTTCATTTTTCTGGATTCCATTTTTATGCTTTAAATCAATTCTAAAAAAATGTAAATCAATTTTAAATTTCATAAAACTTTAACAATTATATATATATATATATATATAATTTTTTTTTTACAATAATAAGGCTCTATGAAATGTGTTTTATTTTTCCCCCCAAATTCTGTTTTAATTTTCCAAAATTCTGTGTTTTCCATTTTAAATTTCTGGATTTCATTTTAATGGTTTAATTACATTTTAATTATTCAAAAAGCATGTTTAAGCAACTGAGTTCACAAAACTTAAACTATTTATTTATTTATTTGTGTATATATTTATTATTATTATTATTATTATTTTACAATACTAGGGCCCTATAATATACATTTTATTTTTTCAGAAATCTGGTGTTATTGGTCTTAAGTTCTTAAATTTAATTTCTTTAATTTTTCTGATTTAATACAAAAATAGTGGTAATCAGATGAAGGCATAAAACATTAACAGTTTAATATTTTTTTTATTAAAATTCATGAAATGTAAGTAATTTTTAATTTATATAACAATTTAATTAATCATTTAATTTTATTATTTGCCAAACAATGTGCTACACAAAAGAGTTTTTCTGTTAAAATTAAAAAATGATATATGAAAAATTATGATATTCTTTTAAATAAGGTAATTTTTATTTAATAATTGTATTATTAATATAAACAACGGTTTTAATAATATTAATTATTATTGTTATTATTACTACTTCAAGAAGTATGTTCTACAGTACAATACTAATACATTTTTGTCAAATTTTATTTTGATGGGTTATAGTGAAGTTTCGCGTTACACGAGTTTCATTTTTACGACTGGATTCCGTGATTTCCGTGATGTTTCTGCATCGCACACAGAGTAACACAATCCTGTGTATTGTCTGTATATATGTGCACACAAAATATATTAAAGCAGTAAAGCACTTAAGATCATGTGATACAGTGATTTTACACACAACACACGGTAAATCCAGAGGGATGATGGGAGTCGAGGGGGAAGCAGGTGGTTGGAGACTTAAAACTCATCATCTGTCCACTTAAAGCCCCAGAAACACACACACACTCTCTCTCTGACACACACACACACACACACACACACTCTCTCTCTCTCTCTCTCTCTGACACACACACACACACACTCTCTCTCTGACACACACACACACTCTCTTAGACACTCACACACACACTCTCTCATAGACGGTGTCAAATGTCCCTCTGCGCTGACACAGGAAATGCGACCACATACAAAGGCATGCTGGGAGTCAAGTGTGAATTTTAATAAAGCTGATGAGAGGGGGCATCAAAGCCCCGCCCCCGACCTTTGACCCTCCCTGATCTCTAACGGCAACAGCCAATGAGACACTTGACCCGCGATCCAGGAATAGACTCACTATCAGTGAAAGAGACGGAGAGAGAGACGCTCAAATGCTTCATAATGATTATAACCCTGACTCACTAACACTGGTGAACACAGTTGTGATGCCCAATATTTTTGTGGAAATTGTGATACATTTCATTTTTCAGGATTCACAGATGAATAGAAAGTTCAGAAGAACAGCATTTATTTGAAATAGAAATAATTTGTAACTTTATAAATGTCTTTACTGTCACTTTTGTTCAATTTAATGCGTCCTTGATGAATAACAATATGAATTTATTTAAAAATATATTTTGAATGGTAGTCTATCATTATTTGTACGAAAATATTGTGCAGCACAACTGTTTTCAACATTGATAATAATCAGAAATGTTTCTCAAGCAGCAAATCAGCATATTATACTGATTTCTGAAGATCATGTGACACTGAAGACTAGAGTAATGATGCTGAAAATACAGCTGCGCATCACAGAAATAAATTACATTTTAGCAGATATTCACATAGAAAACAGTTATTTGAAATTGTAATAATATTTCACAATTTTTACTGTATTTTTGAGCAGAAGAGACTTTTTCAGAGACATTAAAAAATCAGAAATATTCCAAACCTTGCTGCTGTATAACTGATCACTGGAGCTTCATATTCACTCACGTTTGCTCAGATGTGTGTGTGAGTGTGTGTTTGAGACTCACCGATACACGCGTGAACACGGACGCTCAGCTGAGTGCGTAAAATCACACTGTGCTTCTTTCCCCTCCTGAAAACACAGAGAAAACAAGCAATAATGCTTAGAACAGAAGATAAAAGCAATAAATCATCAGTGGTGTATGGAAAATAGCTGATGGATCACAGGACAGCGACAACAACCCGCAAAACCATCAACACGGGATCAGATGCTCATCCAGAACACAAGCATGAGCTCATGAACACACGTGACCACGTACATTTACACATCAACACCTGATCAACTACAGCAGCAAATCGGCCATGTCAAAATATAAAACAATTACTACAATTATGAAATCATAAAAAAAGAAAAATGAAAAAATACAATATATTAAATGTATAAATATAAAATTTCAAATATAAATTTAAAAATACAAAATATATTAAAATACATTAAAATATAAAATACATTAAATATAAATGTACAAATATATTTTATATATAAATATAAAAAATGTAAATAAAACAACTGCTAAAAATGGATTAAATCAGAATCATGTAAAATTTTAATAATTGTAAAATAAAACGATCAAAATAAAACAATTACTAAAAATTATTAAATCAGAATAATGTAAAATTAAAATAAATATAAACACCTGATCAAGTACAGCAGCAAATCGGCCAATCAGAGGCTATTTACATGTCTTCTTCTTCTTCGTGTCCTACGATCTTATATTACATCTTTCCAGTGTGTAGCACAACTGATGGTGTGGTAGCTGGGCTCTGCTAGATCATGATCTGAGGCTGCACTACATGAGGTGTTGCATATTTTGCTCGCTACCGCACTCGCACTTGCTGGTTGGTGAGAGACCCCAAGCATGTAACGTTTGTAGGCATCTTCCATGGCCTACTCGTAGCCTGTTGAGGGTCTTCCCAAAACTAAGAAGAAACATAGTTATTTCAACAAAAATACATCAAACTTGAAATGTAACGCAGGGAATTCTGGGAATGTCAATTTACGGTTATTCACTGTAAGCTATACAGTATTTTTCCACTTCCAAAAACGGTATACTACCGTAAAATTAATGTCCAATACATGTAATGTCCAATACAGTTTTTCACCGTATATAGTAGGGGAATTTACCGTTAACCATTTAACAAGTTTTTACTGTAGCATTTTTACAGTATTTTACCGTTAAATTCACGGTCATTTTTTACAGTGCATGACAGCAAAAAAGGCACGCAATAGGCTAAAGCGTGCTGCAAAGCCCCAGCAAAAGTAATTACCTTGAATGTGTTGGGGGGAAATGAGATATTTGAATTATTTATTAATAAATTAGTGTTTTCTGAGTCCGTGTCGCAAAGATGAAGACGACGAT
>NW_015542563.1:271931-289820 GCF_001515605.1 Sinocyclocheilus anshuiensis
TGGGTTTGTCCCTATTTTACCCAGCACTGGGTTGTATTTAACCCAGCATTTTTTAGAGTGTATGATCTTCTTCTTCTTCGTGTCCTACGATCTTATATTACATCTTTCCAGTGTGTAGCACAACTGATGGCGTGGTAGCTGGGCTCTGCTAGATCATGATCTGAGCATTGCGGTGCTAGGCTGCACTGCATGAGGTGTTGCATATTTTGCTTGCTACCGCACTCGCACTTGCTGGTTGGTGAGAGACCCCAAGCATGTAACATTTGTAGGCATCTTCCATGGCCTACTCGTAGCCTGTTGAGGGTCTTCCAGATAGGCCATGGTTGATTGTTGCCGCTGGCTAGACAATCGACGGGGATGATTCCTCTGGCTTCCCAAGATCTTGCCCCCACACAAATGGCGTTCCATCTATCAAGCCAAAGAGTTTCAATAAAGTCTTTCTTGGATGTGCTTATGGCTTTTGTGGTATGCAGGATGTGCTTATGGCTTGTGTGGTATCCATAAAGCTTTTTTCTGGACCTAAGACGCTTTATTGGCTTTTGGTGGGAGAAGAGCATATGCCTTTCATCTGTCTCTGCAGTGGTCCGTTCCTCATTGCTGATAGCAGTTCTTCTTATATCTGGAGGTGCTATTCCGGCCAAGACATGTAGGCAGGGTGTGGGAGTAGTTTTTATACAGCCAGTGATTATCCGGCATTTTTCATTGAGAGATGTGTCAATCTTTTGTGCATGGCATGATCTACTCCAGGTAGAGCACGCGTATTCTGCTACAGAGTAGCATAGTCCCAGAGCTGATACTCTAATTGTGTTTGGGTCAGCTCCCCATTTACTGTTGGTTAATTTCCTGAGAAGATTATTTCTTGTGCTGATCTTTGATTTCAGTCTGATGATATGCTCTCTATAGACCAATTTAGAGTAGACGTCACAGTTATCTCTGATAGGATTTTTTACAGTGTAGTTTCAATGTCTGGGAAGGCCTTCTGCTGAGTTGTTAAACACAGATCGCCAGCATAGATAAATCTGCTGCATTTGGATGGCAGGGGTTGATCATTGGTATATATGTTAAACAAGGTCGGGGCAAGTACGCTGCCTTGAGGGAGGCCATTCTTAATGTATCAATCTTTTGTGCATGGCATGATCTACTCCAGGTAGAGCATGCGTATTCTGCTACAGAGTAGCATAGTCCCAGAGCTGATACTCTAATTGTGTTTGGGTCAGCTCCCCATTTACTGTTGGTTAATTTCCTGAGAAGATTATTTCTTGTGCTGATCTTTGATTTCAGTCTGATGATATGCTGTCTATAGGACAGCGTACAATCTAAGGTGACTCCAAGGTAGACTGGGTAAAAGGATGGTTTTCCAGTTCTAGTCCGTCCCATATTAATTTCAGCTGTCTCTTTACCTGTTTGTTATTAAGATGGAAGCTGCAAAGTTGGGTTTTACTCGGATTTGCCTTGAGGTGGTTTTCCTGATAATATACAGACATCTCTGATAGGGCCTTTTCTATAATAGTTTCAATGTCTGGGAAGGCCTTCTGCTGAGTTGTTAAACACAGATCGTCAGCATAGATAAATCTGCTGCATTTGGATGGCAGGGGTTGATCATTGGTATATATGTTAAACAAGGTCGGGGCAAGTACGCTGCCTTGAGGGAGGCCATTCTTCAGGTTGAACCACCGGCTCTTTTTCCCATTGAACATCACATAAAATCTGTGATTAGCTAGTAGGCTTTGTATGATTTTACAGAAGTTTGAGTCAAGTGTCAGGTCAAAAAGTTTCTTTATCATCAATCGATGCTGGACTGTGTCATATGCTGCTGTTAGGTCTACAAAGGCAGCCCCAGTGATAAGTCTTTTCTGGAAGCCATCCTCAATATACTGGGTAAGGTTCAGCAGTTGCCCTGAACAAGACTTGCCTGGACGGAAGCCAGCCTGATCTTTATTAAGCTTTTCTTCAGTGAGGGGAGTCAGTCTAGTGAGGATAAGTCTCTCAAAGAGTTTGAAGCTGATGCATAGCAAAGAAATTGGGCCATAGCTTTTTGGTGATAAGAGGTCCTTGCCCGGCTTAAGGCAGTTGCCCTGAACAAGACTTGGCTGGACGGAAGCCAGCCTGATCTTTAATAAGCTTTTCTTCCGTGAGGGGAGTCAGTCTGGTGAGGATAAGTCTCTCAAAGAGTTTGAAGCTGATGCATAGCAAAGAAATTGGGCGATAGCTTTTTGGTGATAAGGGGTCCTTGCCCGGCTTAAGGATGGCAACCACTTTTGCCTTGCGCCATATTGGTGGGATATTGCATGTGGTCAGGCAGTTATTAAACATGCCAAGGAGCCAGGAGTTTCCTTTTATCACCTAGGTTTACAAGTATCTCAGTAAGGATGTCGTCCGGGCCAACAGCTTTACCATTCTTGAGATGTTTCATGGCTAAGTTAAGCTCAGCTCTAGTGAATGGTCTTGTGAGATGTGAACGGTTTTGACCATGGTTACAGAGCTTGGTGGAGCTTTTAAACCCAGAGGGTTTCCTGTTTCCATGGCTGCCGCCATTTTCAATCAATTGTGAAGCAATTGGATTTGGAGTGACATTGGTCACGGCTGGGGGAGTGATTTTGTCACCGCTTAACTTTTTAAAAACAGCCCATGCTTTTTTGCTGTTCTTTGAGAAGTTAATGTTTGCCAGGTTTCCCTTCTTTGGGCGCTTATTAATTCAAGAATTCCATCTGCCACTGTTAAAAGATGGTGGTAACTTGGCATCATGTACTAATGTTAGACGTTTAACCTGAGCCCATTCTTCTATCAGGTTGCCGTCTACGTTTGAGTCATGGTAGACCCAAGCTGTGCTGTGGGAGTTGAAGTCTCCAATGACTATTTGGTGTTTTCTCTGGCAGTGTAGTGGGATGTTGTTCCATTCAAAGGTGGAACTTGGTGGATTGTAGACTGACGTTAGCTTGGTGGTTTGTAGACTGACGTTATTGAGATGTTAGCAAGAGAGATGGTAATAGTTTCAATATTATTGTCAGAGCAGTCAATGCAGGTATTTTCTATAAGCAATGATGGTTTGGCAAAAATTGCTGAGACATACTTTTCATGTCTGATTTTGGCAGCAAGCTTCATGCCTGGGATAATTGGTCTCCTACTAGTGGGCTTCAGGTGCGTTTCTTGTAAGCAAAGGATGTCATAATTTCTGCTTTGTTACACTACTACTTCTGCCTTCATGATCATGTATCCCTCAATGTTGAGTGATGCAACTGCCAAAACCGGCTCTAAGGGGAGCCCGTGTTTCTGGTTCAGAGATGAAGATTTACATGCGAAAATATAAAATAATTACTAAAATTATGAAATCATAAAAAATGTAAAATTAAAAATTACAAAATAAAATGTAATAACGTTATAAATATAAAATATTAAATTAAATGTAAAAATAAAAATATATTACATATAAACGTTTTATATATATATATATATATATAAATAAAACAATTTATTAAAAATGTATTAAATCATAAAATGTAAAATTTAAATAATTTTAAAATAAAACGATCAAAATAAAACAATTAATAAAAATTATTAAATCAGAATAATGTAAAATTAAAATAAATATCCACACCTAATCAACTACAGCAGCAGATCAGCCAATCAGAGGTTGTTTGCATTTGGGAGGATTATGAAAATGATCATGAAAACCTACATTATGACTGTTTTTGATGCTTGACTGACATGATCAGACTTCCAAAATAAAACCGTGATTCTCCATCACATCATTTCCTGTCAAAACATCTTCCAAACCACATTTTCTCCCAGATGTGCTGAGTGAGGGACGTGTTTACTGACCCTACAGCAGATACGAGTCCAGATACTCACCTTTCCTAGAATCACAGATATGAGAAAGACTGAAAAACCTTCCAGGAGTCCGCAAGCAAATCCCAGCCTTAAACAGGGAAATGTTCATCGTTTCTCATCCGTAAACTGAGACTGGTATTTTAGGAACCCAATCAAAGTGATTTGTAGAAATAAAATTTTAGCAATCAAATTTGTAGTAATAGTAGTAGTTTTATTTTATTAATAACTCTAATTCTACTCAAATAAAGACAGAAATACATGTTGTACATATATGTAATATTTAGGGACCAAGCAGGTTCTTCTTCTTCTTTCACTCTGGAAGTCTTTGGCAGCCCATAAAACCGCTTGTGGGAAAGTTGTGAAATTTGGCACACAGATAGAGGACAGTCTCAATATTACCCATAGCAAATTTGGAGTCTCTATCTCAAACTCTCTAGCGCCACCAACAGGCCAAATTTGCACTCATGTTTCTGCTAGTAACTTTTGAGGGCAAGAAGCAAAATTATTTTTTCCTCTGTTTCCGTGGCTCATACTGAGTCGAATGCATACCAAAATTTTAATTTCTACAGGTCAAGATTGTTCGCAATTTTTAATTTGCGCTCTGTTGTACTTGGCCACTTAATTGCTGCTTGCAGCTATATTTTTAATTTGTTTTTATTTTTATATATTCCATTTCGTCTTATGTGATGTCATCTTATTAGGTTTTATATATATATATATATATATATATATATACAGTGGGTACGGAAAGTATTCAGACCCCCTTAAAACACACACACACACACACACATATATATGTATGTATGTATAGTTTTATATATTAATATATTTACATTTTTTCAAGTAACAAAAAAATGTTTTTATGGTTAAAATATTTCTTTTTATTTTTTTTATTAATTATTATAATAACTAATTATAATAATTATTAATTATTGGTTTAGGTATTTTAGTACTTTAGGTTGAACTAAATTAGTTAACATTTATTTTATATCAAGTAATGAATTTTTAAAATAAATTAAATATAATAATTATGAATTAATAGTTTGTTATTTTAGTACTTCAAGTTAAACTAAACAAAAATGAGAAATATCACCTTGGCAACCAGTTGAAATAAAATAATTTAAAGTTTTTTATTATATATATTTTTTTTTAGTTAACTATAATAATCCCGACTACAAGTTACAAAATTAATATTAATATTTTGAATTCGTTCAAACGTTAATACCCTCAAGATTTTAACATTTCACTAAAGTGAACCTGGCGCATGTTAAACTCAGAACAAGCAGATTTTGCTGCTCTCTGGTGACGTCTACAGCTCCAATCATGAAATCCACTTAAACTCCGCCCCTTCACGCCTCTGATAGCCACGCCCATATCTTAACATCCAATCAGCAGGTGATGCACAGAACCAAGCCCCGCCCCACATTTGTTCTTTTTCAATCAGATGTGAGTCACAATAAAGCATAATCTGCAGTAGGGCTGGGCGATATAGCTAAAAAATGTATCAACGATATAATGTTTCATATCGTTCGGTATCAATAATTATTGACATATTTTATAACCTTTTTTAAAACAAGGAGCAATAGAAAAAAATGTTTACATTTAACCACTGCATTTTTTAAATTAACCCAATTTATTGAGACAGACAACAAATATATATTTTTTGTTTTAACAGTCAAACACAAAATAAAAATTAAACAAATATGTAATTTCTAATGTTTTATATGCAGATTAAATAGGTTAAACTTTTGGCTTGTTTCCCGAGGCCACAGGAGGGCGCAATGAGCAAAATAATGCAACACAACGCAAGGAAATTAAAAAAATGTGCATTACGTCTAAATTAACTCGTATAAATCAAATATAATTTCGTAAATTGCATAAACAATTATGAACAAAACAGCATAATGTATTTATGCATTGCTTAATACAAAGAGCCGAAGTGCCATTCACACAGACTGCATTAAAAACATAAGAGACGAAGTGAAAAGGAATAAACCTTCACAAATTCATGACGCGTTTTCTAAACGTTTAAACTGTTTTAACTTTGCATGGCTACATCTCTTGTGTGTGACGCGAGTGCAAGCAGTAATATTTGTCCGTCTAGAAAACGCGCTGAATATGCATTCTGTGTGAATGGCTTGGTTTCTGTTTGAACCTAATCAAGATCTTCTTCGCATTGAGCTTCTATATTTCTCTAATATTTAGAATGAATAACGCATGGCGCGTCTCGTGGGCTAGACTAACAAAACATTAAAATGCAACAACGTCACTTACATCATCGTCACAGCATCTCGTGCGCCACTGATGACGCTCCCTGATGCACATCTAACATTCAAATGCAAATGTTTATTTTAAATTAAACTAATATTCATTCTTTATTCACAATCTCTGCATCACAGGCAGGCACAGCACTCATGTTGGTGTATGTGTGTGCTGTCTGCGTCACTCATAGCACGTGTCTATATCGTGCACTATATCGAACATTTTTATATCGTTACCGAAGAAGGTGTACCGTCGATAAATACCGATACCGTTTTATCGCCCAGGCCTAATCTGCAGCTACTCCAACCGCAACGTGACTTTAAATTCTGCCCGTTTTCAAACTGAATTTTGATTATTTAGACATTTTCAAAACACAAACACACGAGCTGTGTGTTATTACCACACTGTTGTCTGTGCAGGTGCAGCGAGTCTGTATACTGCAGTGAAAGAGAGCCGCTCAACAGAGACAATAAATCACACTGAGTGCACTTAGAATACCACATACACCTCCCTCGCCCGCTCTCTCTCTCTCTCTCTCTCTCTCTCTCTCTCACTCTCTCTCTCTCAGGAAATCTGTTAAGGTGATTAGTGTGAGAGCCGCTGTCACACACACACACACACACACAGGATAATACTAACACAAGTGCAGTATAGTGCACTATATAGTGTGCGTCTCACCCTGCACAGTCGTCCTGCTGAAATCCCTCCAGTTCATCTCTCTGCTCATCCAGTGTCGACTCCAGATCCAGATACACACCAGTGTGAGAGAGCTGCAGAGCACAGTCATCGAGCTGCAGAAACACACACACATTACAATCAGTGACATTATTATACTATTATCCAAGAGACAGTGGTATTTTTGAACTACAGTGTCAAAGTATTTCAAATACAGTGAATTAAGGCATAAAGCACAATGTTTCCATCTAACATGTATTTTGAGCTGCAGCTTGTCATATTAATGGAGTGATTCACTAGTTAACAGTAAACCTGAATATGCTCTATAGATTTGTGTTGGATGTTATCTTTGGAATGGAAATATGGATATTTTATTTGTAAACATCCTACTTTTATCACTTATTTCAGTTAATGTCATGAAACTAGCGAGCTGAGTCAGTAGTAGTGCTGACAGTGTCGTGTAAACATGACTGAAGACGAGAAAAGAGGAACAGACGAACCGATTCAATTGAGTGAGTCATTTACGATGGAACCGATTCAATTGAATGAGACATTTACGCTGGAACCGATTCAATTGAGTGAGTCATTTACGTTTACACCTCAACACAGGATAAATATAGAGATGCAGTTTTGACTGCTTTAGGATGAACAGAACTTTAGATAGTTTCTATATACTCATCTAGATCAACTCTGAATAAAGAAAAGAGAGGTTTAGAGACCGATTTCTGTTGATGTGAAATTTAGCGAGAAGGAAACACAAATCAATGAAGTTATATTCTCCAATGTTCTCTTTTGAGTAGTCCAACAATCTAAAGAAAACATCTTTAAAACAGAAAGAAAAGTCAATTACAAAATGAGTTCGGATGAACATTAAATACATCTGACCAAAGTTTCTCTGTGTTCAAAACAAGTGAATGAATCTTCCTCAGAAGAGACAAAAACAGCAACTCACTTCAGGGTCTGATTATATTATAATTACGTCCATAAGCTTGAGACAGATTTCTGTTGATGTGAAATTTAGCGAGAAGGAAACACAAATCAATGAAGTTATATTCTCCTATGTTCTCTTTTGAGTAGTCCAACAATCTAAAGAAAACATCTTTAAAACAGAAAGAAAAGTCAATTACAAAATGAGTTCGGATGAACATTAAATACATCTGACCAAAGTTTCTCTGTGTTCAAAACAAGTGAATGAATCTTCCTCAGAAGAGACAAAAACAGCAACTCACTTCAGGGTCTGATTATATTATAATTACGTCCATAAGCTTTTTGTGAAATTTGGATGATCTGTTGTTCCGACTCTTCATATTTAAGGAGAGAAGTATTAATTTCTTAAAAAAAAAAAAAAAGAACTTTTAACTGCTAGTGTAAATGCAAATGAATTGCATATTAAAACAATGGAAGTCTGTGGAGTTTCCCCATTCAGAGAGCTGAGTAAATGAGTGTGTGCTTTTATTTATATGCACACCTGTGTTTGTCAGGAGCGCAGCTGCTCATGCACTCTTTAGTCATGCGTACTAACGTTTTAACACGTGTAGCCTTCAGCTCGTGTTTGATTTGTGTTGTGAATCGTTTGGAAGGGTGATCACTGACCCACAATGCTGACCTGTAGTGTTCAGCTTCATAAATACTACACACACACCAAAACATAGGTTCTTCAGCAGTTCTTTGGGGTTGTTAAGGTGCTATATATAATCACTGCCATACAAAGTACCTGTTAAGCCCCTGTATAGTTCTTTAAAGGTTTTCTAACTCTCTCTTATAGTCTATTAGTTTAGTTGGGAAAGGATTAAAAAAACAACATTGTATTTCCTGAAGATAACGTGATTCTCAACCTTTTTGTCCCCAAGGCCCCCCATAAAGAAATATTCCAGGGCCCGACATGAGACTTTTTGGCCTCAGAAAAGCATAAAAGTGATTCAAAAGTGTATAAATTCCCATTCATAGCAAACAGATGTGAGTGGAGAGACACCTCTAAAATCTAAGGAGGAGAATTGGGTTCCTCTTATGGTTTTACATTGATGAAGCAGCTTTGAATATGGTGCTCTGTAGCACTTAAAGTGGTTCCTCTATGATTACTAGCCAATTAACCACTTTTAGTGTCATCTAGCACCATTTTTTAGTGTGTAGTATTGTAACGTAGTATATCAAGGGTGTAGGTTTGATTTTGGCATTGGTGGGGACATAAGAGCAGACAACAGACATTTAATTGTTTGATCAAAATTATTGCTTGAGACAATTTAGCAGTCTCTGATATTGATAGTAACGTCATTGCGTCTCTACATAACATCATAGCGATTTTGGAAACTATAGTTTTATTCATCAAGGACGCATTAAATTTATCAAAATTGACAGTAAAGACATAAAGTTACAAAAGATTTCCGTTTCAAATAAATGCTATTCTTTTGAACTTTATATTAATCTGCGAATCCTGAAAAATAAAATGTACGATGGTTTCCACAAAAATATTGGGCAGCACAACTGTTTTCAACATTGATAATAACCCTGATAAAGAACCCTGAATGGAAGTTACGAAAATAAATTTTTTTTAAAAACTGGATTTAACTTGTACTTTTATACATTTGGTAAAGGCTTCTATCAAAAAAAGGTTGTTCCTTGAGGTTTTGTCATGTTTAGCTCACTTTAGTGTACAAATGTAAAAACTAGGGGTCGACCGATATGTGTTTTTCAGAGCCGATGCCGATACCGATTATTACAGATCAAGTAGACCGATAACCGATATCTTGAAGTGATATATACAGTATGTCTGGTGTAAAAATTAAAATTAATGTCAAAATGAAGAATAACAAGGGCTCTGACAAAAACTGTCTTTAAGTGCTTTTAAATGATTTTATTGGCAAATCGGTTTTGAAAATGACTGATACCGATAACCATAAAAAAAAGCTTAATATCGGCGCCGATAATCGGTCGACCCCTGGTAAAAACACACTGAGGGTGACAAGATATTTGGTAAATTGCTCTGAAATGCACATCGACAGCTTGTGCTTTAAGAAAACAACTCACAAACTAGCAAAACATTGTATGATATTCAGCAGTCTGAACTCGCCAAACCCTAATCAAACACTCGCTTTCCAGCTTAAGACGTTAGCTTTGATTTAATATGAAGCTCAGACCAACAAACTCAGCTCATTCAAGAATGTGTCTCACAACCAACGATCAATCACACATTAATCACACGCTGCACCTGCTGGATGAAGAAGAGCATCTTCACGTCTCAGTTTACAGTGAGTAGTGATGGTGAAGCACCACTAAACATACTCAGATGACGCTTTGAGAGCATCAGCAGACGAACAATCATCTAACCCATCTCAAACCAGCACATGATGAGTCAGACGCCGAGTTTAACCAACCGATCACTAGAACAACTCAAACACTGGACCTGCTAACAACTGCGTTACAAAACACACACACACACACACGCTCATAAATGTATCTGGACTGATGCATACAGATTCACAAAGACTAAATGAACCACAAATGAACCAAATCTTTACATTTCCTGAAGAAAATGTGCACAAATCAATGTGTATCTGTGGGATTTGAACATCTGCTGAATTACAAACTGATGTTAATTTTCTTAAATAAGTTCAATAAATAAGTTTATTAGTTTGTTAAAACTGTGTAATCAAAACGGGTGGAAATTTTACATGCAATCCAAATACATAAATCTTAAATATACTATTACTCACTAATTGTAATTGTACTAATTAATTGTAAAACTGCTAGCAAAGTTCACAATTAATTACAAAGAAATGACAATGAAGTAACATTGAATTAAACATAAAAACTGAAGTTTTTTCTCTTAAAATGTACTCCAATAATCTTTATTTATCATTTGAAAAATAATTTTTAGTGCACTCAAAAAACGTTTTTTGATTTTATTTAAATATTTTCAAAATGCATGTATTCAAATCACTTAGAATCAGCATAAATCTGTTCACAGTAAAAATAATTAAATTAAATTTAAAAGTTTAGGCTAAGATATGACTAGAAATATTTAATTAGCTAAAATGCACTGAAAATAATTGGGTGTAGAAACCATTTTCACTCAAAAATTGCCAGCAAAAATGTACAAATAATCACAAAGAAACATCAAGTGAAACATTGAATTAAACATGAAATTTTAAAGTAGAAAGACTGAGATAGTTTTTTTTTTTGTAAAACATATTCCAATAATCTTTATTTATTTTCCAACTTCAAAAAAATCTTTATTTTACAGTGTATGAGACTGAAACAAATTGGATTTATTGATGATAAATACCACTAAAACTTGACTTGACTGGACTGGTAAATACATTATATGCACTTTTCCCAATACAGATTGCTTCAAATCAGCTTTACAGAAAATTATGATGTTAATGTATATTAATATCTTAATATCTTCATGCCTTTATCAGATTAGAGCTGTGTGATAATATAGTACACATATATTCCAATGTATGAAAGCCACTGAAGAGATTACCATCTGAAGTGAGATAATGGGAGTGCAGTGCAGTGAAGATCAGTCCTGTCACAACAGAGAGAAACGACACAAAGCTGAACTCTGGTCAAACATCTCCTGCATTGACTACAGCGTCTGTCTCACATTCTCGGGTTATAAATAGATCCGGTTGAATCTCATCCACAGTGTAAGTGGTAGTTAGTGAAGGCTGAACTCTTATGAGCCACTGTCCGACTGTCCTTTACTGCAGCGCACAAAACACTTACCCCCAAATTAACCCTAACCGCAACTTAACCTGAACCTAACCACAACTTAACACTAACTTAACCGCAACTTAACCTGAACCTAACATAAACTTATCCCTAACCTAATCACAACTTAACCCTAACTTAACCGCAACTTAACCTGAACCTAACATAAACTTAGACCCTAACCTAACCACAACTTAACCCTAACTTAACATAAACTTATCCCTAACCTAACCACAACTTAACACTAACTTAACCTAAACCTAACATAAACTTATCCCTAACCACAACTTAACACTAACTTAACCGCAACTTAACCTGAACCTAACATAAACGTATCCCTAACCTAACCACAACTTAACACTAACTTAACCGCAACTTAGCCTGAACATAACCCTAACTTAACACAAACTTATCCCGAATCTAACCCTAACTAATTGAAATGAAATAAAATATTAAACTTTTATTTCTGCTAGTCGCCGTTTTCATTTAGTTTAACTTGAAGAACTAAAATAACTAAAACAGAAATAAAAATTATTGAAAATTATACAGACATTTAAAAAAGCAAAAACTAATAAAAATGATAAAAACAATGACAAAATTAATACAATTTTAACTAAAATTTAAATGAAAACAGAAAATGTAAAAATAAAAACTCAATCAAGATAATAATAAAAACTAATTAACTAAATGTGATGCATATTTATCAGTCGTACTCTCAAATCATAGCATAGTTTATTATTTGCATTATTACTATTTGCATTAATTTTATTTTGCATTTATTCAAATTGCTTCGAATCAGCATAAATCTATTCATTGTGAAAACAATTACATTTATTCAGTTAAAAAGTATGAAGATGGTTAAAATATGATGATGTGCAACATGCAATTATCAATTAGTTCAAATGTATGAGACTGAAACAAATCGGATTTATTAATAATAAGCCTAGTTATTCTGTATTTAAAAACGTGTATTTAAAACACATTCATTTCATTAGTTCTATTACAGAAATCTGACGTGTTTCATTTATGTATGACTGCATCACATTACATTTATTAATGTTGAAACTGTGTCATTCAAATGAAGGGGTATTTTATATGCAATTCAAATACACAAATCTTACATTTAAGCCTAATCATTTTTCATTTGAAGCTCAAACAGTAGATCATGGCACTTGCAACATCAGGCTCACGGGTTCGATTTCCAGGGAATGCATGATAATATGTTTGCAATTAATGCAAAGTAAGTCGCTTTGGATGAAAGTATCTGCCAAATGCATAAATGTAAATATAAGCACTAATATTTTCATAATAAGCATTCATATTTATAGCTATTGACTGAGTGTTGATACAGTGTTGAACAGAAAATAAAAAGTAGGAAAATGTAGAACTTGGGTGTTTTGATTCATTTCGGCTTGACAGCTTTATACAGCATTATGAGGAAGATACAACATCATCATCATCATGTGTGTGCGAGAGGAAACTCCGTCGCACAGCGGCATTCTGGGAGCAGCACTGACCTCTGTTTAATTTTACAGATTCGACCGAAACAGTCAATTACTGGCCATGACTTTGACTCAAATGACAGACTGACACAGAAAAACACAGCGCCACATGCAAACAGAGAGAACGAGAGAGCGGGATGCACAGAAAACAAACGGACAGATGTCAGCTTAACAAAACATCTCTATCAAACCAGTGAAGCTCAAATCACAGAACATCAGCTACAAAAACACACTAAGTCATACTGAATCCATTATAATTAAAATGTGTGATAATATAATGTATAATAACATTATGCTAATCTACTGTTGCCTAGTTTTGCTGTATTTGTCTCTTGTATACATTTATTTCATGATGGTTTTACACTTTTGGCAGCATTAAATGGTTTTATTTCAGTCTTGGATTTGGAGAAATGTAGCATTGCATCACTTGTTCACTGCAAGTGAATGGGTGCCGTCAGAATGAGAGTCCAAACAGCTGATAAAAACATCACAAGTAATCCATCATTCTGACGGCACCCATTCACTGCATAGCATCCATTGTTGAGACACTGATGCAATGCTGCATTTCTCCAAACCTACTGTAAACCTACTACAAACCTAGCATAAACTACTGCTTTAAGTACGAGAGTAATGCACACACGGCGTGTAATGTGAGATGAAGCGCTGTAATTCCGGTTTATGCGACGTGTGTGTAACAGTAAATGTCCTTTAAGACCTAATAATCTGTCACAGTTACTCTGGCGGTTTGAACCCTTTACCTCCACTAACAGCATGCGTCTGATCTGCAGTAATGTTTAATACTCTAAAGATTTATTCTGGCACACCTGACACTGTGATAGGAGCAGTTTGTTCATTCACACTCCTAAGATTTATGAATATAAACACAGTAAAACACAACTAAAATGGTTAAAGCCACATTTGATATGTGAATTTCTAAGGCTCTAAATGATGAACTTGATCAAAACACTCAATCTCCTCATGTCTTCTGTCTCTGATTGAGTGTTTTATTCAGTCAAAGCTTTTTTAGTGTAATTGTAGACACATCCAGCTTCAGCTCGAGCTTCTCGTGTCAAATCTTGACTGATTTTGATCAAGTAAGCGTCAGAATAACTGCAGCAATATCTCCAGATGAACACTTACTGGACTGAAGCAGCTCAGCTTTACTTGACTCTCCATCAATCATGTTTTAGAGTCTCAAATCTGATCCTCAGGATCTTTTGAGGAGCGTTTGTTTCCAGAAGCTTTACTTTCACTGTTCCTCAGCGGAGGAATGATCTTCACAAGCCTCCAGAACATCTCACATCTTCTGAGGAGCCTTTATTTCTTCAGCTCTCAATCACTGCATTATATGTTTAGAGCATTTCAATCTCATCTTATTACTGGAGCCACAACTGAGATTTATAGCATTTTATTTTATAAAGATCTCACTGATTTACATTAAAAGCATCGGAATTTCATCATATTAATATCAGCATCTGATGCAAATTCATATTTTTGAGTCTCTGAATAAAACTGAGCTGTTTTTACTACATATTCTCGCTCTATCAGACTATATGAGCCATAAAAGCCTGATGAGGTTTAATAAACATTAATTAAAACAATTTAAAATGTAAAAAGCCACGCTGGAAATAAATCTTAGTAATTAGAAAAAAACAAACCTGAAAGTACTATAATACTATAGTACAACAAATACATATTTTCCAGTGGTATGTCAAATATCTCAGCATTTTCTTTTTATTTTAAATTAATTTAAAAAAAAAATTTGTTTTTACTACATATTCGAGCCGTAAAAGCCTGATGCATCAAATATGATCTTCTTTTGTGTTGTGTCTGAAGCTACAGTAAACTGTTCCGAAATAATTCTATTATTCTGAGTTATTTCAGGGTTAACTCGGACTCATAAATCAGAATGAATGAGCGGCTCTAAATGCGGCTCAGTGCCGCACCTGTCGCGCTTTAAAACAACCACAAACTCATTCAACTGACCTCATATATATATATATATATATATATATATATAAACTACATCGAATTTATTATTTTAGACGGTATTTTTGGAAAATATCGCCTGAAAAATGAACTGAAATGAAACATTTATTAAGTAAATATGAAATCAACATAAATGCTTTAATCTATATTTTAGTGAAATGAAAAGCACAGATGACTTTGTGCGCGCTTGTTGAGTGTGATCTGACCTTGTGAGGGGCTTTGAGGAGTCGGTGGACCCCTGCGAGCTGGTTAATCAGAGGAATATCTTCTCTGAAGGTGTAGAGAGGAGCTCGGGTCGGTTCCGGGAAATTAGTGCTGTTGAACGGATCGGTGTCGTCTAGAAACTGAACCCGGCACACAAACGAAGACATGATGCGTCCATGCACGGGCCGCCGGCGTCTCCAAGCAAGTGCGTCCTTCCTCCCCGGTAACGACTACAACACACGCCTTCGCGGAAATGTGACAGACGCGGAGTTACCGATCAGCTGTGAAGAGGAGAAGCTCCGTGCCGTGCTGAGCGCGAGAGTCCGTGTCACGGGCGGGTGCGGGACAACCGGACGCCCCCCGCGGATTAAGCGCTTTACCAGCGGGGCACGATGAGGGACCAACCGAGGCCTCTAGCGGCGGAGCAGAGTAACGCACTCTGTTCACATTCACTATAGAGAGCCAGTTCTTACTTACGGTGTGTTTAAAGCGAGCACGTGACAGTAATATGATAGTAAACTTAATGATGATGATAAAATATAATGTTGTTTTAAGTCTCTTAAAACAAGGATTTCTGAGACAAGATATCTCAGGTAAAATAAAATAAAATAAAAGTACCGTATAAATATAACTATAGGCTACTTCCCCAGTTGAGAATTGCAAAAAAACATTACAAGTTTTCTGAAATGTTGTTTAGATATGCAAATGATACATTATCCTATTAAATATGCACTAATTTGCATACAAACAGTAACCTGAATTTTGGATAAAGTCAGTCATATAGAGATTTTTTCTTCTGGTAAAATATGCAATATGTTGTAAACACTGAAGGTAAATATATTTTTGAAAATCAAAATGTATTTATTTTCAACTTAACAAAATGTATTTTAAGGGGCAAGACATTTTTGCTTTTTTCCCCCTAAAAAAATACAATAAATAAAATACAAATAAAATCAAGTTATACATTTATTTTTATACAAATGTTTATATGTTCACATCTGTTATAGACAACAAATAAAGATTTTCTTCACATATGACATGTCAATGCATTTTCTTGGATTGAAATATATGGAGGGCAAAATACATTTTGAATGCTTTTTAAAAATATATTTACAAAAAAATATACTAAAAAGAGGACAAAATATATTGGTTAAAAAAATATGTTTATGAAAATATATTTTAAAACTTTCTGTTAGTAAATATATTTTTTGGCCAGTTTTTGAAATATATTTTAAAATATTTAAATATTCCAATTTTTTTAAATACATGGTTTGATTTTGTTGACATATTAGAGTTAAAGGTTTTTCCAGAGGGGATTTTGGATTTCTCCAATAAATCTGAAAGTAAATCAGAAGATACTGTCAACAGACAGAAATCAAACACATTTTTGCCATGTTTTTAAAGAATAAAATGTTAAATATGCATCAGTGTGAATGAAATATGAACAAACCCCTCAGTAAAAACCTCCAGAATATAGATATAAAACTGCTAAGTTGCTGTATGTAAGAAAGAGAAAAAAAACTCGTTGAAAATATGGATTAAAACTGAAATCTAATAAAATAAATACCTGAAAGTGTATTTTGGATGTTTTCTTTTCACTGCAGTCTGAAAGAAGACATTATGAAAAACCAAACAGCCCAAAATCTGGTCATGTCTATAACTATTATTGTTTGTGTGAATCATCACATGCACAATAAAACATGGATTTACCATCAGTTCAGCTCTGTGTACAAATAATGAAAATGCTTTATGCAGGCCTGCAGAATTTAAATACCCACATTTACATATTTACATAATTTACATGCAGTCCAAAGGATTGAAAGCACTTAAATGCTTCTGTGTAATTTATACACAACATTTGTTCATTACAAATGTTGTTTTATTTGTATTATAATTATTTAATTAAAATAATGTAAAAAATTAAAATAATTAAATAATAATATTAAATAAATAAATAAATGGTATATTTAAAATATTATATGAATTATATATACAATATATAATTATAATTATAAAAACAATCCATATAAAATTATTACCTGCATGTCATGCAACCATTAACCTACATCAGAGATATTAAATTGTTAAATGTTAAATTATTGTTATATTAACTTGAAATGTTAGAAAATGTTTGTCAATCCCTGAATTAACGCATTAATCAACACCAGTCCATGATAAAAAAATATGAGGCTCTTAATATCAGATTAATTCACAATTTATGGTTCATCTGAGCCTGAAATAGGCCTCTGATCAGCAGAAGTGTGGGATATAAACAGCAGCGGGCAGCAGAGCGTCACGATCAACGGACTCAACCGGATCAATCATTGATAGGAACATATTATTATGACGACGTGTTTGACGTTCTGTAATGTTCTGAAGCTTTCATGGTTCTCAAGTGGATCAGCAGGTTCGGTGTGACGTCACTCTGAAACAGGTTTATTCTCTCTCTCTCTCGCTCTCTGTCGATCCAAACCAAAAACAATCTTGTTTCAGAAACATGAACCGGTTTATGGTAAGGATAAATCCTAAACAAAGCATTAATGATAAAGCTGGTGTTTACTAAACCAGTGACTTTGTCACACACACACACACACACGCACGCACGCACGCACGCACAAACGCACACACAGACAGACAGACACACACACACACACACACACACTCACACTCACACACACACACCCACACACACACACACACACACACACACACACTC
>NW_015542563.1:290097-291650 GCF_001515605.1 Sinocyclocheilus anshuiensis
TTCCCCCTGTATATATATATATATATATATATATATATATACCAAAATGTTTCATATATATAAATTTTTTGCAGTGTATAATGACTCTAAACTACATAAATGATTGTTGTTTCTGTGATTTCCTGTATTTTATGTCTCTCTCCACACACCCTTTCTGCTCATGCAATAAAATTATTACAAATCAAACAGCATCATCAAACATGACAATGTATCGTCATCATAAAGCACCTGAGTGTGTTATATATAAGAGCTGACTGCTTCACGTCAGAGTTTTTTCAGTGATAATCATGTTACGCATGATTTATTTCATGACTTAAACGTGACATTCCTAATCAACTGAAACGTGTTAATGTGCCGAACAGCATCTCATCTTGTGTAAGAGTTTCAGACGAGTGCACAAGTTTCTCGAGAACATCTTCATCCGACGGCTGAGCTGTTCAAACGCCATCCATCATTCATCACATCTCAAATCCCAGCGTGAGCCGCTGCTCAGCTTTTATTTAGCATGTTGGACTTCAGAACTGTGGTATGGAATGCTTATGGATTTATGATGCTATAGGGAGTATCTGTCAGATAAAACGCTCTTGAGCTGTAAACCCACCCTCGTAAAGTCATTAAGCCTCAGTTTGATCGCTGTCAGGCCTGATCACAACAGTTTCCATGCAGGAAATAAAGCTTTATTATGTTTTTTTTTTTTTTCAGATTGTAATCAGTGTTATTTTAGTAACACTGATGTGCTGTTATAGTTTTAGTTAATATTTTTAATTATATTTTATTTTTTATATTTTCAGATTTCACTTTAATTTTAGTTAAAGTTTTAGTAATTTTGTCATTTTTATTAGATTTTCTACCATTCAAAATTAAACTTTTGGGGTCTATACGATTTATATATATATATATATATATGAAGAGTTTATTTGCAAAAACAGATAACATATGTTACCATGTTTTGATTGTGTTTTATTGTGTTAGTTAGCTGTTTTTTTAAGTTATTTTTTTAACCCAAAATCAAAATAACCCAACTGCAGTTTGATTGAGATTAACTGGAATGCACAATGAAAAAACATGATTTCTGAGAATTATTAAAAATGGAGTTGTCTGTTTTTGCAAATTAACTCTTCATATACTGTATACAGTATATGAAAAATATGAAAGCATCTATTTAATAAAAAATACAGTAAAATCAGTAATATTGCAAAATATTATTACAATTTAAAATATTTCAGTTGGTTAAAATTTAACCTGGACTAATGAATGCTGTAAAAATTATGCAATAATATGTAAAGCATTAATGTTAAACTGAAAGTTATTGTAAAGTGTTGCTGATATACTGAAGTTTGAAGTTGCATTTACTTAAAAAAATTAAAAAAAATTGTGAAATGTTACAATTTAAAATAGCTTTTTTCTATATGAATATATTGTCAAATGTAATTTATTTATATTTACATTTATGTGTAATATATTTACACTTTTGATCAATTTAATGTGTCATACTGACACAGAGGTTTTGTGTGCGTGTGTGTGTGTGTGTGAGAGAGAGAGTGTGTGTGTGT
>NW_015542563.1:291852-303867 GCF_001515605.1 Sinocyclocheilus anshuiensis
GTGTGTGTGTGTGTGTGTGTGTGTGTGTGTGTGTGTGTGTGTGTGTGTGTGTGTGTGTGTGTGAGAAAGAGAGTGGATATGGGAGGAGATGTCAGTGCTAAAGGTCAGCATGTGCATGTTGGTGTCAGTATTTATTGACATCTCCTGCCATCACTCCATCTCTTCTCTTCTCACCCCTCTCTGTGACCAGACCCAACGCAGCAGACATGAAGCTGAAGCTGAAGCTCCCGAACCCGGGTCTGGACGAGCGGATCCCTTCTCACGCCGAGCTGGAGAAGCTGGAGCTGGAGGAGGCTGGAGAGCGGCCGCAGTGGGACAACAAAGCCCAGTACATGCTGACCTGCGTGGGCTTCTGTGTGGGGCTGGGGAACGTCTGGAGGTTCCCGTACCTCTGCCAGAGCCACGGAGGAGGTGAGGCTGAGAAACAACACACCAAAGTCACACTCACAACATCAAACCAAGCGTATGCATCAGCAGGATCTTTTGCATTTTATGTATTTGAAGTGCATATAAAATGTTCGTGCATTTGGATTAAACAGTTTTAACATAAACTAATGAATGTGATGCATATTTGTCAGAAATGTAAGATTTCTGCTCTCAAAATTCATGCCAATGCAATATGTGTCCCTGGACCACAAAATCAGCCATAAGGGTCAATTTTTAGAAATTGCGAAAAATAAAAAAGTGGAATAAATAATCTTTCCATTGATGTATGGTTTGTTAGGATAGGACAATATTTGGCTGAGATACAACTATTTGAAAATCTGGAATCTGAGGGTGCAAAAAAATCAAAATATTGAGAAAATCATCTTTAAAGTTGTCCAAATTAAGTTCTTAGCAATGCATATTACTAATCAAAAAATAAGTTTTGATATATTTACAGTAGGAAATGTACAAAATATCTTCATGGAACATGATCTTTACATAATATCCTAATGATTTCTGGCATAAAAGAAAAATCAATAATTTTGACCCATACAATGTATTGTTGGCTATTGCTACAAATATACCCCAGCGACTTAAGACTGCTTTTGTGCTCCAGGCTCACATATGGATTTATTCAAATTGCTTAGAATCTGCACAAATCTGTTCTTTGCACAAATAATTACATTTATTCAGTTCTAAATGGTTAAAGTTGTGAAACAAGCTATATTCAATTAGTAAAACTGTATGAGATTGAATCAAATTAGATAAAAATAAATATATATAAAGCTTGTTATTGTGTATTTAAAAAACATTTACTTTATTAGTACTATTACAGAAATCGGTTTCATTTATGACTGACAAATATGCATCACATTAAGTTGATTAATGTTACAATTTTTTATATGCAATTCAAACACACAAATCTTAAATTTATCAACATCATTCACTAACAAACCCACATGACATCCTTTATCAATGCAACCCAACAAACCTCTGTCTATCATGAATATAAAGTGTGTTTGTGCATCTTTATTTACTATAAATTACACTTGATTTGATGTATATCTAATATAATGACAAAGACATTTATAAGGGTCAATAAAATGTTTTATGATTTTGCTAGTTTAAAGAAGCGGTGCATTAAAATATTTGATAGTTTGAAAAAAAAAAATGGCATGTCAATTTCGGAAATATATTAGTGTATTAAAAGCAATTTGTCCAAAAGTGTTTCTGAGAATAATCAAACTGTACAAACAATTAATGCTGCTGTGTTTAAAGATCGAAGACGAAAGTGATGTAATTCTGTGTTATTTTTATACGCATGTGATATAACCACAGAAAGATCACTATAAACGCCCTCATAAAACCCCAAACGGTTTATAATGGGCTGAAAGGAAGCACTTAAAATGATTATAGTTAAACATTAATTCAACATCAGCAGAGCAACAGATACTTCCACCGTGAATGAAGCCGAGATTTACTATGCTATTAAAACGGGATGGAAGTTTCCATTCAGAAAAGGTACGGTTTTTATGGTGTGGACTGGATTCAATACAATTCACACACACACAAAAAATCACACTAAAGTATAAAAATCACATAAAATCAGTAAAACTTTAACATTTATACTTCCCAAACATGATAACATGAATTAAAAACAAAAATCTGTATGCTTAAAGTTTTTTTTCCAATTTTCAGTCAGAAATTGCTAGTAAATTTGACAAATAATTACAAAGAACAAAAAAAAACAAACCTGCAAACATCATAATTGTAAATTTGTACACACATTCCAGAGTGTCGAAGCTTTGCAAGCATGTTCATGACCCTAAATAAGAAAAAGTCATCAAACTTCAAGAAAAACATTTTCTCACATATCGATGTGGGTCAAACTGACCCAGAACATAATATAAGGGCTGGAGTTTCAGAAGACATCTCAACAATGTCTTAAACTGTGCATAGAAACTAAAGACTGCGATCAAAATTCAAAAGTCTTAACATGATCTCAAACATTTCTCATCAAATGATCTGAGGTGCTCCACATTCTTTTTTATATCTACTTTAATTTCTCCTGAGGATCTTTAGAAGAAACATCTGAGATGCCAATGAAACAAAGTAACTGAGAAATCTGATCTATGAAAGAGCAACATCTGACCAATGTTCCACAAGAACAGTTTCATAATGATCCTACATGAGCTGAATGAACAGTTTCTTCAGAGGAGTGAATGTGCATCAGGTGTAAACCTCTCGTTCTCCTAAAGCGCCCTAGTGTCCTCTCACCTTCACCTCAGGCTATCATCATGTGGACTTTCCAAGCTTTAAGCTGATAAGGGGCCGCATGCAGAGAGTCAAACACTCAGATAAAGAGGCTGATATTTGCTGACATCACTTTGTTTGCAAAACAGCTGTTACAGTATGACACTGCAAAATACTGCGGGAAACAGTTCTGAATGTTTAAGAGCACTTAAATGTACACTATATAATAATCTACATAATAATGAATGTAATATAGCACCATGGACAGCAAATTATATTAAGACCTAGAGGTTAGTTTGATGTTGCGATTTAATGGTTTAAAAGGTTGTAAAATGGTTTAAAATAAAATGTTATATAAATCAATGTTTATGATATATGAACAACAGTTCATACAGTAAAATCCCTCAGAATATAGAGAGGAATAAAACTGCTCAGTTTGGTGTATGTAAATGGAAGTGGAAAAACAAACTATTTAAGGAAATGCATTGTGATAGAAATCTACAGATGCAAATAGATAAAGTGCAATAATAAAACCAGGCAAAAACCCCTCAGTAAAACCCTTCAGAATATAGATGGGAATAAAACTGTAAGTTTTAGTGTATGTAAGTGCTGCTGAAGTGGAGGAAAAACTCATTTGGAGAAAACGGCCTTTAAAGATACACATTGTAATTGAAATCTATAGACGAAAATGGATAAAGTGCAATAATAAAACCAGTGAATGAAATATGAACAAACCCCTCAGTAAAAACCTTCAGAATAGAGATGGGAATAAAGCTGTAAGTTTTAGTGCATGTAAGTGCTGCTGAAGTGGAGGAAAAACTCATTTTGAGAAAATGGTCTTTAAAGATATACATTGTAATTGAAATCTATAGACGCAAATAAAGTGTAATAAAAAAACCAGTGAATGAAATATGAACAAACCCCTCAGTAAAACCCTTCAGAATATAGATGGGAATAAAGCTGTAAGTTTTAGTGTATGTAAGTGCTGCTGAAGTGGAGGAAAAACTCATTTGGAGAAAACGGCCTTTAAAGAAATAAAACTGTAAATTTTAGTGTATATAAGTGCTGCTGAAGTGGAGGAAAAACTCATTTTGAGAAAACGGTCTTTAAAGATATATTTTATAATTGAAATCTATAGATGCAAATAAAGTGTAATAATAAAACCAGTAAATGAAATATGAACAAACCCCTCAGTAAAACCCTTCAGAATATAGATGGGAATAAAGCTGTACGTTTTAGTGTATGTAAGTGCTGCTGAAGTGGAGGAAAAACTCATTTTGAGAAAACGGCCTTTAAAGATATACATTGTAATTGAAATCTATAGACGAAAATAGATAAAGTGCAATAATAAAACCAGGCACTGTAAACTTTAGTGCATGTAAGTGCTGCTGAAATGCAGGAGAAAAACGTCATTTTGAGGAAATGGCTTTTAAAGTTGTATTGTAATTTAAATCTACAGATGCCAACAGATGCTGCTCCACAATTATATTAGCTCTCTATATTCTTACTGTAGGTCAACTATTGACTCATTTCTTACTAGTTTTATTCCTTGAGAGGATCTTTAGGAGAAACATTTGAGATGTCAATGTTTTAAAACTGCTGTAAACTATTTAAAATGCTGTTTTAATGACAATCATGTGCTGTAAAAATGAATAAACTAGAGTTTGTGTTGCTGAAAATAAAGGATCTTACCCTTTTTCAGGAGCGTTTATGATCCCGTTCCTGATTCTTCTGGTTCTGGAGGGAATCCCGCTGCTGCATCTGGAGTTTGCCATCGGTCAGAGACTCAGAAAAGGCAGCATCGGTGTCTGGAGATCCATTAACCCGTATTTAGTTGGCGTAGGTGGGTAATTAAGGCAAAACACTACAGGTGAATAGGGTAAAAAATTTAAACTAAATAGATCTCACCATGCTTGCCCCAGTTGATTCACAGTATATTAAAACAATTATTTTGTATTACAAGTTTTCTGAGATACTATGTTCAAAATTCCAACATAAATATGTACTAATTCACATACATTTAAAGAACAGAGACCTTAACATTGGTTCAAAGTTCTTGCTTGATTTTGTTGTCATATTAGAGTTAAAGGGTTTTATATAGGGGATTTTGGATTTCTCTTTTTATCACTCCATAAATCAGAAAATAAAGTCAACAGACAGAAAAAAAATACGATTTTACTGTGTTTTCAGGAAAATGTTAGAAAAATCTGAGTGAATGATAAATGAACAAACCCCTCAGTAAAAACCTTCAGAATATAGATAGGAATAAAACTGTAAGTTTTGGTGTATGTAAGTGCTGCTGAAGTGGAGATAAAACTTTTAAAGATATGCATTATAATTGAAATCTACAGGCGCAAACGGATAAAGTGGAATAAAATAAAAACAAAAGTGTGTATTTTGGATGTTTTCTTTCTACTAGTCTAAAGAAGACGTGTTATGGGAGCAAATAGACCAAAATCTCTTGACCACTGCATGAAGAAAAAGGAAAAAAACACTGATTTTGCCTTAAAACCTGATCCTAGCAAAACCGTAATCACATGCCAGACCTATTAAAACTCTGTATAATGTATCAGCTTCAGTCTCTCTGGTGATTATGATGAATGATGTGAATGAAAGTGCTTCTCACCCACAGGTATCGCCTCCATGCTGGTGTCCTTCCTGGTGGGGATGTACTACAACACCATCATTGCTTGGGTCATGTGGTATTTCTTCAACTCGTTTCAGGACCCTTTACCCTGGAGTCAGTGTCCCATCAATGAAAACCGGACAGGTACGAACCATCAGGAATCAAGTCAATCCATTGTGATGTTACTCTTTAGTTACCTGACTACATACAAAACAAACAAACAAACAAACAAAAAATCTGGAAATGAAAAGTAAAGCATACCAAAAAAATGTCTTTCTCATTCCGTATTTTTATCTTATTTTCCAGTACAAATATCTGAATATTCTTAATGTAAATGTATCTTGATTTAAGTTTTTTTTAGATATTTGTAATGAAAGACAAAACAAAACTACGGTGTAAGAATATGTGACCCTGGAGCACAAAAGCAGTCTTAAATCGCTGGGGTATATTTGTAGCAATAGCCCAAAATACATTGTATGGGTCAAAATTATTGATTTTTCTTTTATGCCAAAAATCATTAGGATATTAAGTAAAGATCATGTTCCATGAAGATATTTTGTAAATTTCCTACTGTAAATATATCAAAACCTAATTTTTGATTAGTAATATGCATTGCTAAGAACTTCATTTGGACAACTTTACATTTTTTATTTTTTTTGCACCATCAGATTCCAGATTTTCAAATAGTTGTATCTCAGAATTGACCCTTATGACTGGTTTTGTGGTCCAGGGTCACATATGTAATAAAACAAATCATTGTGTTTTTTGCCTTTTCCTTTTTCTTACTGTTATTTTTTAAATATTTAATTTTTAAATTGTGTGTAGATGTTTATGTCTGTAATTTAAACGTTGAATGAATGAATGAATGAATGAATGATGCATTTATATAGTGCTTTATTGTGTATTGTTGTACACCCAAAGCGCTTTACAATCATGTGTCATACAGATCTCTCCTCAACCACCACCAGTGTGCAGCATCCACTTGGATCCATCCCTTACCAATGCTTTGTTAATGTAAAGCCTTTTATGATGCCAATAAGTCTACTTGACTCTTTAGAGTGTATGAAGGCGATGAATATACAAGTCCAGGTATTTACCGTTAGACCTGTTTGTCTGTAAACAGGGTTTGTGTCTGAATGTGAACGCAGTTCTCCAGTGGATTACTTCTGGTACAGAAAGACGCTGAACACGACGCCTGTGATCGAGGACTCTGGAGGTCTGCAGTGGTGGATTGTTTTGTGTCTGTTCTGCGCCTGGACTCTGCTGTGGGTTTGCTGTCTGAGGGGCATCGAGACCACCGGGAAGGTACATCTCTATCACATTTACACTTTACCCTGAGCTGATGTCTTCATCCCTCTGAGTTAAAGGGACAGTTCGCCTATAAATCATCATTCATTCCTCTTCCATGTCTTTCCAAACCTGCATGACTTTCTGCAATAGAAGATATTTTCTCTTGTGTTTGTTTGTCCATAGAGTGAAAATCAATTTGGACCCCACTGACTTTCAATGTATGATTAAAACATTCCTCACAATATCTTTTTTTGTGTTTTGCATAAAATGAAAGGTTTGTAATGACATCATCCTGAGTTTTATTATATTCCGGCTCAATTTGACCCGAAGTTTTGAGTTGTTGGGAATATTTAACAAAAAGAAAATTTAACATACTGTTTATACTTTTAATTTAACATTCTGTAAAAACAAAAACAAACAAAAAACAAATGTTTAAAAAATAATTGTTAAACAGTTTTAAAAATCATGTTTTCATGTTTACTTTTTTTGTCATGTCTGAGAAGTATGATGGTAAAGGTTTACTGTTTTTACCCTGATTATGTTTTTTCATAGTGTGATTTTTTGGTGAATTATATCGAATCCAATTTGTGTTAATTTGACTCACACCATAAAAACTCTAACCAGAATTTTAACATAATACAACGTTACACACTTTTAATTTTGAATGGGGAATCACTGGGCTATGAAGTCCTGCTCCAAAACTGTCAATCAGTGACATCAAATCTGTCATAAAAGACATTATTTATAAGAGGACTGATGTAGCAGCATGACCATGTGCAGCTGTGTTAATTACCTTGTAAATATACAAGAACATTAACCCAGGGTTTACAATGTGAAATCTCAAAACCTAATTACTAACCCTCAGTAACGTATGAGCACTGAGAAGCTACGTCGTTGACTACTGAGAAGCTACGAGGCCTCTGTCTGCTGCTGAAGCCGAACCCCGGGACCGCGGCCTCGCCTGCTGATGCTACCCGCACAACACGGCGATGCCGGCGATGTGAGAGGGGACAGAAGCGCGGCAAGCGTGGAGGCACACGAGCTAGGCTAAGGGCTAACCCCACTAGACCAGCGATTCCATCCAGCAGAATGACAATAAAGCTCACCTAGAACTTGAACTTGAGCAGTGTAACACACAGAACAAGATAACCCAAGGTTAACCCAAGGCCAGATATCTGGGTGTGCTTCTTCAGGTTAAGCATTAGCTAGCACACAGACTGATGTTGTGGTTAGAAATAGCTGGTAGTTTTGGCCAAGACAAAGATGAAACTCATAAAACTGATAATCTGAGGAAACCAATACAATCCGTATAATCTTATAAAGAGCACAAAGGGCAGCGAGATTCGGGCTGCTGTAAAGATATCACAGCAACTAAAGGCTGTAGTGGCATCATTGATAACAGACACTTTTCTGGTCAATTACAGGATGCAACCTTTAGAGCAGGAAAGGAAATTTCCAGCTCTCATTTCATCCCTAAATCAAAAGAAAATGAATATAAAATTACAGTTTGCATGAAGAAAGTGAAGTCTGTTCTTAAAACCATTCAGATTTGTTGCATCGTGAAGCACATTTACCACCAAACACTTACTATACAATAGTTTCTAAACAATAGTACGTTTTAGTTAGTTTGTTTTTCTTATCTTACATTGCTTTCTAATCTAGTTGCCTAATAAACCTGCCATTGTATATTATGACTATTGTTGGCTAAATTGCTTTGCTTTTGTTTCTCTTTCGGATACAAACTTCCGCTATGCGTTAATAGAAATGCAAAAAAAGAGCCTTTTTTAAAACAAATTGTAAAAATGTAGGATTTTTTTAATGTATGAAATTTAGTAAATTAATTTTAAATAAATACATGACAAATACTTTTCATAAATAAATAAAAAAATGTTTTTAATATAATTTTAAAGATATATTTATTATGTATAAAGATATACATATATTTAATAAATGAATACATACTAAAATACAATAAATATATATTTAATAAACAGTTTACTATATTTAGCTTAATATATTTGATATTCTTATTTAATAATATATTTTTTTATTAATGAATGAAATTTAGTAAATTTAAGTAATTTAAGTAAATTTCAAATAAATGCATGACGTAATAAAGTTCTTTCTGGTCCTCGAATTTGATTGGCTGAGAGCCTTTTCCAGGAGTGTGATATTCTAATGGTAACAAAACATCAACCGTTTCACCGTTTGTATCACTCCGCATGCGGTGTTTCTCACTGTGAGTGTTGTGGCGGACACCCAAATCCACTATAATTTTATAAATAATACTGTTTTTATGTCACGGAATGTAGTTTTAAGAGTTTTTTAGGCGAGAATGTACTTGTTTAGACTTCAAATATGTGGTTTGTTAATAAAAATAACATCTATTTGAAAAATTGCTTTGATGTTTCGGGAGATGTGAGCTCCAGCGCGTCAGCGGCCGTTCAGCGCTCATGAACCCGCCGAGAGCAGCCTCACCTCGGCCAGACCTTCGGGAAATCACCGCTGGCTCTGATGTCTCTATAGTGGTTAAACATGAGATATAATTAGTTTTGGGTAAATCTAATGGGCAGTCTTTGGTCTCATTAGTCTATTATTTGTTCCAGAGCTAATAGTTTTGGCTGAGGGCAAAATCTCATCACGTTATATTTTATATAACTTTAATGCTGTTTATCAGAGCGCTGCCTTTGTACTTTTGACTGAATTGCTTAGCAACTTTTATGACGGCTGCTGTTGTTGCATTATTCAATAAATAATATTGTATATAAATAATAGTAGTATTTAGTATTGGGAAACGGTGTGTGTGTTCGTGATGGTGATTTTATTTACATTGTTCCGCCATTAGATGGCGACAAGAAACTCTTTTTCTGAGTGAGTCCGCAGTGAAGACTTTTATATTGAAAGAGACTGAAACGGGGTTCTTTACTGCAGTCTTCACTGCTGATTCACTCAGAAAAACAGTCTCTTGTCGCCATCTTATGGCGGAGTAGTTCAGGGGTTTTAAAGACACTCTGTTGTTGTTGCTTATGTATTTACATACAACGAACTGTTGTATAAACGCAATATCACACGAGTAGCAGTGCGATATGGCTGTATATCAGCACAGCGTCAGTATATTTTTATATCTAAAATTATTATATATTATATACACATCTTTTCATACATTTTTATTTTAAGAAAAAATAAAGAAAATAATGCACATATATTTATTAAAAACATTAAAACAATACTATATGTATTTAATAAAATAATAATTATTTTTTTATTAATGCACGACATTTGGTAAAATATATATATATATACACTACCGGTCAAAAGTTTGGGATCAGAACGATTTGTTTTTTACAGGAGTTTCTTCTGCTCATCAAGGCTGCATTTATTTGATCAAAAATACAGGAAAAAACGTAATATTGTGAAATATTATTATGATGTAAAATAAGGTTTTTCTATTTTAACATACATTAAACTGTAATTTATTTCTGTGATGCGCAGCTGTATTTTCAGCATCATTACTCCAGTCTTCAGTGCCACATGATCTTCAGAAATCATTCTAATATGCTGATTTATTATTAGAATTATCAATATTGTGCTGCTTCATATTTTTTTTTGTATTTTTTTACTTTTTTTTCTTTGATGAATAAAAAGTTAAAAAGAAGAGCATTTATTTAAAATAGAAATATTTTCTAACAATATACACTACCGTTCAAAAGTTTGGGCTCAGTACATTTGTATTCTTTCTTTTTTTTAAAGCGATTAAAACTTTTATTCAGCAAGGATGTGTTAAATTGTTAAGAAGTGATAGCAAAGATTTATATTGTTAGAAAATATTTGTATTTTTAATAAATGCCGTTCTTTTTAACTTTTTATTAATCAAAGAATCCTGAAAAAGTATCGCACAACTGTTGGCAACTGTTGATAATTCTAATAATAAATCAGCATTTTATTATGATTTCTGAAGGATCATGAGGCACTTTACACCGGAGTAATGGCTGATGGAAATTCAGCTTTGCATCACAGAAATAAATTACATTTTAAAGGATATTAAAATAGAAACCATTATTTTATATTGTAATAACATTTTGCAAGATTACTGTTTTTTTCTGTATTTTTGATCAAATAAATGCAGCCTTGATGAGCATAAGACAACATTACAAACATTTGACCAGTAGTGTATATATTTGCATATTTGGGAGAAATGTGGCTATTGTCATGCAAAAAATGTCATGAAACCCTTAAAAATGTGATCAATTTTCTTTATGCTAAATATTATTTCTGGGCTGTCTGTGATGTTTCTATCTTGTCAGGCTGTGTACGTGACCTCCACGCTTCCGTACCTCGTCCTGACCATCTTCCTGATCAGAGGACTGACGCTCAAAGGCTCCGTCAGCGGAATCAAGTTCCTCTTCACTCCAGATGTAAGTCTGACACAAACACATCCAGCTGACTTCACGTCATGCAGCTCAGATGTTCTGCAGAGAAGAAAGAAAGCCATGCATGTTCAGAAAGACTCTTCATAATTCATTTGGCACCAGTGCATAACTCGCGCTAGATGGCATGCATATAATATGATGATATATGACGATGCATTTGCTGCTGGTTTGTGTAGCTGGACGAGCTGCTGAATCCGACGACGTGGCTGGACGCAGGTGCGCAGGTGTTTTACTCCTTCTCTCTGGCGTTTGGAGGACTCATCTCCTTCTCCAGCTACAACTCGGTCCAGTCAGTAACTCCAGCCTTTCTGCTTGACAGCCGCTGAGTTTGTGTTCAGTGTAATGACTGTAAGAAATGCTCCTCTGTATGTCTGCAGTAATAACTGCGAGCAGGACGCCGTCATCATCTCCGTAATTAACGGCCTCACGTCCATTTACGCGGCCATCGTGATTTACTCCATCATCGGCTTCAGAGCCACGGAGAGGTTTGACGACTGTCTCAGCGGGTGAGTGTTTTCTGTCTCGAACAGATACCGAGAGACTGTATCTATTGATCTGTGTCAGGACATCAGGAACACATCTGATATCAAACACCCGACTGACTCAAAATCATCTTGAGTTCAATAAAAAATAAGAACTGCCATTATTCACTCTTTCATGTTGTCCCTGTATGTTGTTTTTCTCTGTGGAGCACACAAAAAAGGAAAGATTATTTATGTACAACACTTTATAGTGACCACAGTTGTGCAGCTCATAAAAGTAGTCCATATGAGTCTTCTAGAGCAATATAATAAACTATAGTTTTTTTAAATAAATATATTAGATGAAGATATATTAAAACAATTATATATATATTATTATATATAATTTATAATTTTAGAGCAATAATAGTTTTTTTAAATAAATATATTAGATGAAGATATATTAAAACAATTATATATATATTATATATATTATATTATAATTTTTTTTTATATTTAAAATATATTT
>NW_015542563.1:306529-306707 GCF_001515605.1 Sinocyclocheilus anshuiensis
AAATACATATTAAATCAATAAAATATATTTAACAAACAACATATTTATTACAATATATCGTTTGATTTGTAATATATTTAATATATTTTTAAAATAACAAATATTATAAATATATATTAGTAAATGTAAAATATATTAATATATGTTTTTTTTTAATTACATTATATATTTTTCATAT
>NW_015542563.1:306742-309167 GCF_001515605.1 Sinocyclocheilus anshuiensis
ATATTTTTTATTTTCTATTTAAAAACATATATGAAATATTTATATTACAAATAAATGTATAAATATATATATTTAATCAATATATAATCAATTAATATATTAAATACATCTTATCAAAATAATATATTTAAACATTAAATATATATAAACATTAAATAGATTACAAATTACATTTTTGTTAATATTTGTTTAAAAAAAAACTATAAATAAATATATTTAATATTACATACATTAATATATAAAATGATTAAAAATGTATTATAATATATATGTAATTTTATGATTTATATTAATATATATTTTTATCATTATACATTATACACTTTTTTCATTCTCTATTTAAATATTTGTATAATAAATAAATAAATATATGAAATAAATATTCAAAATATACTAAAATATATAAAGTCACTTCTTTGGTTGTTATAAGCATGTTTAAAGATAATAAGCTGAAGTTCTCAGTGCTGTGGTTTGTTGACAGTAACATCCTGACGCTGCTGAACACGTTTGATCTGCCGGAGGGAAACATCACCGAGAGCAACTACGAGGGTTTTCTTCAGCATCTCAACAGCACGGCACCACAGACCTTACAGGAGCTGCAGCTGAAGACCTGCGACATGCAGACGTTTCTCAGTCAGGTCTGTGTTACCTTCTCTTGACTCTACGATCCTCGTCAGGCTTGTTGACCCCATCCCGTTCTCTGCAGGGGGTTGAGGGAACCGGTCTGGCCTTCATCGTGTTCACTGAGGCCATCACTAAGATGCCCTTCTCTCCTCTGTGGTCAGTGCTGTTCTTCATCATGCTCTTCTGTTTGGGATTGTCCACTATGTTCGGGAGTGTTGAAGGAGTCGTGGTGCCGCTGCAGGACCTCAACATCTTACCAAAGCACTGGCCGAAGGAGGCCTATACAGGTACAGCCACACAAACAGTATAAATCCACCCTTCAGTCTTCATGAGCCATGCCTGTGATGTTCACACGGTGTGTGTGTGTGTGTGTGTGTGTGTGTGTGTGTGTGTGTGTGTGAGAGAGAGTGTGTGTGTGTGTGAGAGAGAGTGTGTGTGTGCGTGTTTTTGTGACATATCAGGACACAAATTTGTATAATGACATGGGTATGACAGGTATTACAAGCAGAAGGTGACTTATGAGGACATTACCCCATGTCCCCATTTTTCAAAAGGCTTATAAATAATACAGAATGAGTTATTTTGAGAAAGTAAAAATGTGCACAGTTTCCTGTGAGGGGTAGGTTTAGGTGTAGGGCGCAAGAAAATACGGTTTGTACAGTATAAAAAACATTACGCCTATGGAGAGTCCCCACAATTCACAAAAACAAACCTGTGTGTGTGTGTGTTTCAGGTCTGGTGTGTTTCGTCTCGTTCGGTCTGGCCATTATCTTCGCTCAGGGTTCAGGTGAATATTGGCTGGCTCTGTTCGACGGTTTCGCCGGATCCATTCCTTTACTGATCATCGCCTTCTGTGAGATGATGGCCGTGTCCTACATTTATGGGATTGACAGGTCAGTCTACTGGACGTTTTCTTTCTAAAAGTGATTTTAATTGAGGTGTGACCCTGGAGCACAAAACGTACTCGGTTACTATCGTAACCTCAGTTCCCTGAGATATGGAATATGGATATCTTGTCTTAAGACACTATGGGAAAAAGCCTTTTTTCTCCTGAACTGAAGCCTTTTTTCAATCACGCAGTGAAACTGGATGATTTGGAGAAGCTCTGCTTGTCACCAAAAAACACCTCTGGCCAAGGCCCAAGATGAGGCCACATTCCTTGTAGAATGGGCCCTGATACCTATAGGCCAGTGGTTCCCTTTCGATACTACACAAGTACTGCGTCTTGCTAGACGCATATGGGAAAAGCCTTTTTTCTCCTGAACTGAAGCCTTTTTTTCCATTCACGCAGTGAAACTGCACGGCCATTGGTTCGTGCAGTGTATTAAAAATTAACCAATGGCTCGGCAGCGGAGCGAAGCCCGCCAAAGCCTGCCAAAGCCCGGCAGAATGGGCGGGGCATCTGGCTATATAAGCGGGCGTTCGCCACAGGATTCTCAGGTTACTTCGACTGAAGCGACGACTGAGTCGTGCAGCTACATAGCACTGCTAGCAACGCAGTACTCGTTCTGTATCTCAGGGAACCGAGGTTACGATAGTAACCGAGTACGTTCCCTTTCGATACTACACTCGTACTGCGTCTTGTCTTAAGATGCTATGGGAACATATTGAATTCCAGGCAGGTAGGGCTAATGGAGAGCGCCTGCAGGTCCCCTATTCGCTTTACTGATGCCAGTGCCAGAAGCGGAGCAGTCTTCAGTGACAGCGACCGAATGTTGGCAGACTGTAGCGGCTCAAAAGCAGGGCCCTTCAGAGCCCTCAGCACAGTGGGCAGATCCCATGAAGGGACGGTAGGGGGACG
>NW_015542563.1:309498-311476 GCF_001515605.1 Sinocyclocheilus anshuiensis
GAGTTTACGATAGTAACCGAGTACGTTCCCTTTCGATACTACACTCGTACTGCGTCTTGTCTTAAGATGCTATGGGAACATATTACAATCACGCCGTGCTAATGTAGTGGAACGACTAAAAGTATCAAACTTCCAAAAGCAGCCAATGCCCATAGAGAAGTTAACAACAACCCAAAGCTAAGACGGGCTGAGCTTCTTGAGGTCACACCCGGCCTGGTTAATCGTTCCAGAGTACTCCTGTCTTCAGTGACAGCGACCGAATGTTGGCAGACTGTAGCGGCTCAAAAGCAGGGCCCTTCAGAGCCCTCAGCACAGTGGGCAGATCCCATGAAGGGACGGTAGGGGGACGAGGCGGATTCAGCCTCCTGGCACCCCTTAAGAAGCGGATAACCGCACTGTTTCTGCCCACCGATTGGTCCGCAATAGGGGCATGAGAAGCCGCTATAGCCGCCACATAGACTTTGAGCATGGATGGGGGGTGTCCCTTATCCAGCAGCTCTTGCAGAAATGACAAAACCTCTCTCAAATCGGAAGTATGAGGGTCTTTGCCGCGGTTTAGATACCAAGCGGAGAAAAGAGACCACTTTAAGGCATAGAGGCGTCTCGTAGACGGGGCTCTAGCCTCTGAAATTGTGTTTAAGACTTGCTCTGGGAGGCTCGAAGGCTTCCGTCGAGCGGCTAGAGGTGCAGGGCCCACAGGTCGGGCCGAAGATGCCATATTGTCCCATTCGCTTGAGAGAGGAGATCCCGTCTCAGCGGAACGGGCCAAGGGGCCGCTACCAACAGCTGAGTTAGCTCTGATAGCCACAGCTGGTTCATCCAAAGGGGGGCCACCAGGAGAACCTTGTGTTTTTGTTCCCTTACTCGCCTGATTACCTGTGGGATCAGGGCGATCAGGGGAAAAACATAAAGGAGGAGGTTGGGCCAATCGTGGGCCAACGTGTCCCTGGTCTTTGAGAAATAAATTGGGCAGTGAGAGTTGTCTTCTGAGGCGAAGAGGTCTATCTCGATCTCCCAGATCCTCTGAACCGTCTGCGGATGGAGGGTCCACTCCCCTGAGGGGACATTGCTCCTTGATAACATGTTCACTCCTTGGTTCAATTTGCCCGATATATGCGCTGCTCTCAGTTAGCGCAGGTTGAGTTGAGCCCATTCCAGGAGGCGCTCTACCAGAGTGAAGAGACGCTTCGAGGAGAGGCCTCCCTGGCGATTTATGTAGGACAGCACAGACATGTTGTCTGATCGGATTAGCACATGCTGCCCCTTTAGGACTCGACATACTGCTAGCATTTCCAGGCAGTTGATGTGGAAGCCTTTTTCTGCCTTCGACCAGTGGCCGAAAGTCGGTATGCCCTCGCACAGCACCCCCCAACCTGAGTTGGAGGCGTCTGTCGTGACAACTGTCCTTCTGTGAACCATCCCCATGGCCACGCCCTGTTCCATCCAACGGGAGTTCTTCCAGGGGGTCAGGACCCTGATCTGCAGGCGTCCGTGACGCCACGCATGGGATGGAACCCGTGGTTTCAACCAGTGCTGAAGGGGGCGCATACGCAGCAGACCCAACTACTGTAGCGCTGGCGATGCCGCTGCCAGCTGCCATGACATCCTCTGAAACACTTTGAGAGGGCGAGTGGTACCAATCTCGAAGGAGGTCGCCAGCTCCCAGCTCTGCTGAGTCGAAAATTGTTTCCATTCAATTAATTAACTAATCTGGTGAGCTCGTCATGGACCTCCGGGAAGAACGGAGAGGAACGCTGACGAGGGGCCTGGCGGCGCCCCGGCAGGAACCACTCATCCAGACAGCTGCGAGAGGGTTCCTCTGGTGGAGATCACTCTAAACCCAGCTCTTCAACTGCTGGTGGCGCTGGGCGTGGACGATGGCGAGGGGGTGGGGTCATTTACTGAGCCCAACTTCTCCTCTGCATCCGATGCTGCCAATGACATGCTGTCATCAAGCAGCTCATCCTCCCTTCCTCGG
>NW_015542563.1:315260-315798 GCF_001515605.1 Sinocyclocheilus anshuiensis
CTGACAGGCTCGACATACTGCTAGCATTTCCAGGCAGTTGATGTGGAAGCCTTTTTCCGCCTTCGACCAGTGGCCGAAAGTCGTATGCCCTCGCACAGCGCCAGCCAATAAGGAGTTGGAGGCGTCTGTTGTGACAACTGTCTTTCTGCAAACCATCCCTATGGCCACGCCCTGTTCCATCCAGTGGGAGTTCTTCCAGGGGGCCAGGGCTGTTACACAGGCCTGTCTCACCCTGATCTGCAGGAATCTGTGACGCCACACGTGGGATGGAACCCGTGGTTTCAACCAGCGCTGAAGGGGGCGCATACGAAGCAGACCCAACTGTAGCCCCGGGCAATGCCGCTGCCATGAGGACCAGCATCCTCTGAAACACTTTGAGAGGGCGAGTGGAACCAATCTCACCAGCCTCCATATGGCCAGAGTTCGTTCCGGCTCGTCGAAAATTGTTCCCAGGAACGATATTCGCTGACTGGGGAACAACGTGCTCTTGGCAAAATTGACCCTGAGTCCCAGGCACTCCAGGTGGCTGAGGAGCAGG
>NW_015542563.1:316429-317824 GCF_001515605.1 Sinocyclocheilus anshuiensis
CACTCTAAACCCAGCTCTTCGACCGCTTTCGAGAGGATACGGAGAAGCTTGGCATTCATCCCGTCTTTGACGGCGCTGGGCGCGGACGATGGCGAGGGGGTGGGGTCAGTCACCGAGCCCAACAGCTCCTCTGCGTCCGATGCTTTTAATGACATGCTGTCATCAAGCAGCTTGTCCTCACTTCCCCCAAATGAGGTCAGGTCGCTCGCGCCAGCAGAGGGACGCTGATCAGACTGGGAGAAAAGGACGGGAGAACACTCTGTCTGGGGCGAGGGCGAGGCACGTAGGATCTGGGCCGATGTGAGCTCGCTCGCAGCCGGTCGCTCGAGTCCTCTGCCCCGCTGTTTTTTCCTCACAGGTCCCTGGGAGGAAGAAACCGGGAGGGCGCGAGGGGCGGAGTCGCTCTCTGAAAAGAAAGTGATCCGCGAGTGGAGAGAGGCGAGACTGAAGTTCTCACAGTGAGAACAATCAGTTCCCGTGAGCGCAGCTTCCGCATGGGATTTCCCCAAGCAGGAAACGCACTCAGTGTGGCCGTCATCGTGCAGGGGAGACCCGCACGAACTGCAGTAACGGCGTGGCATTTGCAACAACGCCAAGCTCTTTTAGTATCGCCGGATGGCGGCAGGGGAAAAGGACCAGAACTGCTGCGTCGCTGAAGCAGTGGAGAAGCAGGTCAGCCGTGCTGAGAGTTCCCGATTCCAGCTGCGAAGGCGTGTCAACAGCGAGTGGCTTCGTAGATCAGCATAGAGACGTAGAGTTGTCGCTGAAGGAGAAGAAATCTGAGAATCCTGTGCCGAGCGCCCGCTTATATTGCCAGATGACCCGCCCATTCTGGCGGGCTTTGGCGGGCTTCGTTGCCATAGGCTCATGCAGCTCTGCTGCCGAGCCATTGGTTCGTTTTTAATTCACTGCGCAAACTAATGGAATTGAAAAAGCTTCAGTCATCGGAGAAAAAGGAGTCTTCGCCATAGCGTCTTAGCAGAAGCAGTATGAGTGAAGTATCAATAGGGAACTGGCCGAATCAACCTTGTTTCCCATAGCGTCTTAAGACAAGACGCAGTACGAGTGTAGTATCGAAAGGGAACCAGTCTTAAGTCGCTGGGGTATATTTGTATTTAAGTATATAATATATTTATCAGCTTTCAGATGATGCATAAATCTCAATTTTGAAAAATTGACACTTATGGCTGGTTTTGTCCTCCAGGGTCACATATGCACGTTCATATATACATGTATATTATTCATTAAACAAAAACCCTTTGAATTTGAGCAAACTGTATTATCTTTAAAATGGGAAAATAATAAAACATTAAATATCATATACATATATATATATACAGTGGGTACGGAAAGTATTCAGACCCCCTTAAATTTTTCACTCTTTGTTATATTGCA
>NW_015542563.1:318045-324186 GCF_001515605.1 Sinocyclocheilus anshuiensis
TTTAGCAAATGGCTGCAATATAACAAAGAGTGAAAAATTGAAGGGGGTCTGAATACTTTCCGTACCCACTGTATATATATATATATATATATATAATCTTTAATCATTTATTTTCCCATTTTTAAAATGCTCAAATAATGTGCTCATATATATTTTTGTTTGTACATTGTACACTAAACATTAAATATAATAAAATAGTTCATGTATATATTTTTTTAATATTGTAAATTTTAAAATATACATATTGATTGATTGTATTTAATTATATATTGTATATTTTTTTATTAATCACTATATGTTAAAATCTTATGAATGACATTTTATTATGAATAATATTTGTATATTTTAATTAACATTTATTAAGATATTTATATATTTATTCTTAAAGAATATTTACTTAAATATCTATTTCATGTTTCAATATATATATATATATATATATAATGTTTTTAAATTCATAACATGTATATTTAAAAATATGTATTAAATATTTTTTATTATATTTTTACTAAACACATACAAACACATATACTTGTATAGAGATATATGTATATATGACACCAGATATAATTTTTGATATTTTTTTACTAGTGGGTGCAGAACACTATAGTTAATTTATGTAAGTGAGGACAGCAAAATAAAGTAAACTGTGACAAATTATACCCCAAAATTCTTCATACAGTGGACTACCAATAAAACGGATACAAATTTGGGTCCAAAAATTATTCAGACCGAGTCTGGGGATTGAAAGTTGAAGTTCAGGTTTGCATGAAGCTGGATGACAGCATGCCCAGGAGACTATATGCTGTCATTAAGACTAAGGGCTGCCCGACTAAGTATTGATAGTTGTGTAAATACTGTCATACTAACAGCTGTCTGAATTGTTTTGGTTGATTGTAATATATCACATACCATTTTTTTACTAGTGGGTGCAGAACACTAATAGTTCATTTCAAGTGAGTAATGCAAAATAAAGTAAACTGTGACATATTATACCCAAAAATTATTCATACAGTGGACTACCAGTAAAATTGATAAAAATGTGGGACCAAAAATGATTCAGACACTTTGACCTGACCATGTTTTGCTTCAGTGCTATCTGACTTTATCAAGATGAATTTGTTCTGACACCGTTTTCTAAACTATAATGAATAAACTGTGATAATGTGTGAAAGGTGTTTGACTGTGTATAAGAGATTGGCAGCAGTTTATTGAGAGCACATCTGGTGAAACTGACCTGTTGATATATATGTGTGTGTGTCGCAGATTCAATGACGATATCAAGTTCATGATCGGTCACAAGCCCAACTTCTTCTGGCAGGCCACATGGAGACTGGTCAGTCCGCTCATAGTGCTGCTGATCTTCCTCTTCTACTTCATCACCACCATCAGCAAAGAGCTGACCTACATCGCCTGGGACCCGCAGTCGGTGCGTCCTCATCACTCTCAACTACATCTGAGAACTAAGAGAAATGGCCAATGGATCTGCAGGATCCAAAATATTCCTTTCATGACAGATGCTGCATTTCTGGACAAACACCAAGAGAATGTCCAAGAATTTCAGCTATTTAAAGAAAGAAAGAAAAAACATTATTTCTAGATGTTTTTTCTTCTTTCTGAAAATACACCAAATCTTTTGAAAACTTAATTTGTGTAATGTAACAAATAAATAAGTAAATAAGCATTATACAGTATCAAAATAAAAAATAAGAATAATAAATAAATACAAATTATAAATACGAGCAATGCATAAATAATGAGTAGTACATAAATATGAATAATTAAATATGCATATTAAAGAAACATTAATATGCGTAAATATATAAGATGAATAAATAATATAAATAACAAGAGTAATAAAATAAATGCACGAGTAATACATAAATATGCATAATAAATAAATGAGAAATAAATGAGAGTAATAAAACAAACAAACAAAGGCAGTGTATAATAAACATATGCATAATATATAAAGAAAAAATGAGTAATGAATAAATGTGTAATAAATAAATAAATATGAGTAATACATAACTTAATAAATGTGCATAATACATAAATATTATAACATAAATACATATAAATAATAAATAAATGCATAATAAGTATATAAGAGTAATAAACATGCATTAACTTTTTAATAATCAAATAAATAGAGTAAGACATAAATATGAATAATAAATAAAGATGAGGAATGAATGAATAAATGAATAAATGTGTAATACATAAATAAATATGAGTAACAAACAAATAAATTAATATGTTTAATGCACACAAATAAATAAATAAATCAAATTGCTGTTACCATATTATGCACACATTTTAAGCGGCAGAAATAAAATAAATGAATACGAGTAATGAATAAATAAATGTTTGATAAATAAATAAAGATGAGTACAATACATAAATAAACAAATAAAATAAAAATATAAGTAGGCTAATACAAAAATACATATAAATAAAGTAGTAAGTGAATAAATATATAAATATGACCAATGCATAAATATGAATAATAAATAACAAAAAGAATGATAAGATGATTATGGCTCGTTGTCTCCAGGAGAATTTCCCCGCGCTGGAGACGAAGTCGTATCCGGACTGGATTTACGCAATCATCTTCATTCTGTCGGGCGTTCCAGCGCTGGTCATTCCTGCGGTCGCTCTGTTCAGACTCATCAGAAAGAGCTGCAGCGCGAGAGAAGAGAAACACACCGGCGGTGACTCCATATCCCACCAAACACAGATCCCCGACGAGCTCGACCGCACCAGATCGCTCCACTGACACACAGAGGAACAGCAGAAACAGACCGCATGTTGAGTCCCGGCGCTCACGCGGCTCACACGGGTTCCAGTCTGACCCGCAACCGCTTTCCCCGCATCAGCGAACAATGGAGGAAAAGATGTTTACAGATGTGACTTGCACTGAGAGCTGTTCATACTCTTCTGGGGTTTGTATGTAAATATGCAAAGCAGAGTTCATATGCACCTTTTTATTGTCTTAATGAAGTCGAAGATAAACATATCATTAACGAGCAGTGTTGGGGGTAACGCGAGTTACGTAATCAGATTGCTTTTTTTCAAGTAACTAGTAAAGTAACGGATTACTTTGTAATTTACAAGAAAATATCGGAGTTACTTTTTCAAAAAAAGTAACGCCAGTTACTTTGTTTTCCCATTTATTGTGTGAACATGATGTTACTGTAGTTCTAGACTAAATGTGACCCTGGAGCACAAAACCAGTCATAATTGAGAAATTGAGATTTATGCATCATCTGAAAGCTGAATAAATCAGCTTTCCATTGATGTATGGTTTGTTAGGATCGGACAATATTTGAAAATCTGGAATCTGAGGGTGCAAAAAAATCTAAATATTGAGAAAATCATCTTTAAAGTTGTTCAAATGAAGTTCTTAGCAATGCATATTACTAATCAAAAATTAAGTTTTGATATATTTACGGTAGGAAATTTACAAAATATCTTCATGGAACATGATCTTTACTTAATATCCTAATGATTTTTGGCATAAAAGAAAAATCTATGTACAATGTATTGTTGGCTTTTGCTACAAATATACCCCAGCGACTTATGACTGACTTAAGATGTGCATTAATTCATCCCACTCGCAAAAAACAGATTTAGTATTCATCAAAATGAATTAAAACAGTGAAATGCAAACTCAGAATATGACGCAAACCTGCAATAATTAAATATGTTAAATAACACAAATGTATCTAATTCCATTTTATTAACCAATATCTTTGCTGCTGACCTTTGATGATCCAGTTCAACCATACTAATAAGCAAAAATGACTTTAGAGAAACTAACAATTGTGCTTTGTTTTTGTTTTTTATTGCTGAAGAGTGTCCTGCGTTCTGCTGTACAGACGTTAATTTACTTTTGCTTCGGCCTGAGGTTTATTCATTACACTTTTTGGTGTGAAAGGGCTTTTAAATTTGCTATAAATAGAACTTCTTATATTAAAAACAATCAAGCCCTGCTCATATTTAAAAAGTAACGCGAAAGTAACACAAAAGTAATATTTAATGATTATTCTATTTCAAATTTTACTTTGACATTTTTTTGTTTCATTATACAAACAAAAAAAAATCCAATCTGTTTGGCTTTAAACAACCAAAGTTATGAAAGGCGTTAAAACACACGTTTCTTGAGTCCCAGCCAATGGCAGGCCTTGACCTTCATCTTCCACATCAGCTGGACCAATGGAAGACGCTAGAATTTCCCAAGACGCAGGAAGTTCTTCACGTTGGACAGGAAGTGGAGCTGGTTTTCCTGGGATCCCCAGAGTTCCTCGGGAACAACGTATCCCGAGGATACGTTGGAGTCTTTGCTGAAGTCTTTGCTGAAGTCACACTCGTCACCTTACAGGGTATATCTGTTCGTGACATTCCCTCACGAACAGATATACCCTGTAAGGCGACGAGTGCGACTTCAGCAAAGACTCCATATCCTCCGTCTCTAGATTCACCGAGCACTTCCTCCGCAGGAAGAGAGTGTACGGGCACTTCCTGTGCTGCCGTAAGGGTCGAGCGAACGAGGGAACCATTGCGAAGAAACACTTGGGAAGTTTCCTAAAGTTGGACTGTCCGTCAAACACGTTGGACTCCGATTGGAGGAATATGACGTGAACAAGATCCGCCCCCTGCAGCCGTCTAGCCCCGCCCACACCTCCTTTGAGTTTCCTGTTAAGCAGGAAGCCCTTCAAGCCCTGCCCACCGTAAAGCAAACTCAGAACGCGGATGGAACAGCGTGACGGTCGAGAAGGACGTTAATCGTCTTTAAATAATTTTTGCGCGTTCGACGGTCCATCGTCGGTTTCGTCCATCGTCAGCTGTAGCCTCTTTACTACCGGACCATCTTCCTGCTTGTCGTTCATTTCTTCCTCTCTCGCTCTCTTTTTCGGGATTATTTTCTTATCGTCTCTTGTAACTTTCTTCCGTGTGACGGCGGCGGGAGTTTTTTGCGTCACACCCGGACGATGTTTGAGGCGCGGCGAGGTCCAGGAAGAAACCGGACCAGGTGCGCAGCAGCAGAAGATCGTACACGGGACGGCGGGACGGTGGCGAAGATTGCGCAATCCTGCAGCAGGTAGCGCGTGACCTCCGTTCCAAGGCGCTGACCCCGCTGAAAGGAGGTGGCCCTTTCCGAAACTGGATGGTGTAACTCTGTCGAACGGTGCATAGTACCCATCGTGAGACATCGGGCAGGCGTCTCCACGCGGCCCAATAGTCTGCCAGGGGTTTTAGACATTCTACGGTTGGAACGTTCACCTGATTTTCCCGTATAGGGTCCCAGAGCACCTGAGTGGCGGGAAAAACTATAATGGGAAGATGTCCAATTGTCCTGTCGGGTCTGCCCACCACCCCAAAAGTGGGAGCTTTGAAGGCCGTCATAAACGGGCCATGCTCGCATGACCCATGGGCTTTCTCTCGAACTCTGAAGGCTGGAACGCGCAGAGTATCTGAGGGGGTGCTCGTCGTAAGGACTCGACCTAAAACTGCCCGAGGCGCAATATGCGGCGGGGCCGTCAAGATCTGAGTCAGGAGGCCACAACGAGAGAGGCGAATACGCTTGTGCGGTTCATCCACACTCTCTAAAGGAGGGCCTGGCCTCCGAAGATGAGCAGAGGAATCAGGAACTGCTATTAGGAGCCTGAGAACGAGAGGCCTTGGCCGTCGAACTCAGGTCTATCCGCTTGCGTTGCCGTGGGTGAGCAGGTGGGTGAGACCTAGGACCCCAGTCCTTACGAGGGGGTAACTTAGGCGATGGCTCATGCCGCTGGGCCTCGCGAGGGTGCTGCAAAGAGGACGAGCGTGAACGAGCCGCAGGTGGCTGACGCTCTACTTCCCTAGCCCTGCGCAGGATGAGCTGGCGAAACGTGGCAGACTGCTGTTTCGCTGCTCGAAAGTTCTCCACGACCGTAGTGACCGAATCTCCGAACAGACCGTCACTCGAAATGGGGGTGTCCAAAAGAAAGGTCCTGTCCTTTTCCTTAATGTCAGTGAGAGTGAGCCAAAGATGGCGCTCAGCTGACACTAAACCTGCCATGGACCTGCCCACTGCCCGAGCCATGTGCTTGGTAGCCCTAAGCGCCAAGTCAGTAGCTCGTCTGAGCTCTTTAACGG
>NW_015542563.1:326941-333259 GCF_001515605.1 Sinocyclocheilus anshuiensis
TTCCCTAGCCCTGCGCGGGATGAGCTGACGAAACGCGGCGGACTGCTGTTTCGCTGCTCGAAACTTCTCCACGACCGTCGTGACCGAATCCCCGAACAGATGGGGACGTCCAAAAGAAAAGTCCTTCTCCTTAATGTCAGTGAAAGTGAGCCAAAGATGGCGCTCAGCTGACACTAAACCTGCCATGGACCCTGAACAGACCGTCACTAGATATGGGGACGTCCAAAAGAAAAGTCCTTCTCCTTAATGTCAGTGAGAGTGAGCCAAAGATGGCGCTCAGCTGACACTAAACCTGCCATGGACCTGCCCACTGCTCGATCCGTGTGCTTGGTAGCCCTAAGCGCCAAGTCAGTAGCTCGTCTGAGCTCTTTAACGGTCTCTGGGGTCAGGCCCTCTCCCTTGTCCAGCTCCTTGAGCACATCTGCCTGATAAGCCTGGAGTACACCCATAGAATGGCCGCCTGCCCAGCAGCCATGTAAGATTTTCTGATTAAAGCGGACGTAATCCTACACGGCTTGGATGGCAACAGAGGGTGTGACTTCCAAGTCGGAGCGGAACTTGGCGCGAGATGTGCCGCGAAAGTCTCTTCTACGGCCGGCATTGCCGCATAGCCGTGATCCGCCATTTTAGAAACCGTGGCGAAATCAGCGGCAGCGGGATTAGTGATGCGCGCCGAAAAAGGTTGTTTCCAAGACCTCGAAACCTCGTGGTGGAGGTCTTGGAAGAAGGGGAGAGGCCTACGGGGCTGAGACGGAGTGCGGCTAGACAAAAATCGATTGTCCAGTTTCGACTGGATCTGATTTTGCGCCGGCTCGCTATCCCACTCTAACCCCAGCTTATCCACAGCACGTTACAATGTCTAATAGTTCGCTGTAAGACGGGGAGGTGCGTTTCTCCTGTCCACTCGGAGGGAGAGAACGGCACACTTCACCCAATAAATCCTCCGAATCGGAAGCCGCTGTGGACAGCACGTCTTCGTCATACGGCATACAACCGAAAGACATCGCATCACGAGCTTCCAGGGTAGGCCACAAATCATACTCTTTGAGCGCTTGCACATGGCTTGGAGAGAGCGAGAGAAAAGGAGAGAATTCCATTGACTCACCCTCTAAGCGCCTCGGCTCGCATGCGTCACCCCAAGCGACCGTCTCGTGCGGCGCCTCGGCAACCGCAGAAACGGGATAGCGCGGGTTAGACGCGAGGCCTACTTTATTTGAGAAGGCCGCGAACCTCGAGCGCAGTGCTTTTAGCCGTAGGCTATCACAGTGTCGACAATCAGAAAGGCCGCTAAGCGCCGCTTGAGCGTGTTGTAGGCCCAAACATTGCACGCAACTGTCATGAGTGTCTCCTCCTGCGATAAACCTGTCACACGGCTCGATGCATCTCCTGTAGCTCATCGTGTCCGCTGAAGAGGAGTAAACTGCTCTTTCGAAGGAATTAGCTAAGAACACGACAAAAAGAACGCTTTCCTACGGGCGACAGATGATTCACTTCCTGAAGGAAATGAAATCTGATGAAATAGCGCGCAGCACGCTGATATAGCTCACCTACGTGCGCATTGGGGGCGGCGCTAAGCGCTATTTGGCCAATGAATTGGTGTGATGGTATAAGGGCTTCAGACATTTGTCACACCGAAGGTGTTCCCAAAGCGATGACGTCATCACAGCATCGAAGTGAGCCTATGAGAGGGAACCGCATCCATAATGACATGCAATTTTATAATAATTAATTATAAGTAAATTATTAATATTATTAAAACCTACAATAATATGGTTTTTGGATATGGTATATAAAAATGATTCTGTGGTGAAATACTACAGAAAAACAAAAGTAATTTCTACATGAAAAAGTCAGGCAATAATAAAAAAAAAAAACGAAGTAAATCATTTATTAGTACTCAATTCAAGCTTGTAGAAATTAAAGCGTAAATATCAGTAGATATAGCAGTAGAAACGTAGATGTTTCTAAGTAAAATATACAGCAAATTATAAAAGCATGGTATAATTAGGTGCTATTTTACGTAAAATCAAAGCATTGCCAAGTAAGCTTTGATTAAGTGAAAATTACTTATTTACTGGTCAAGCTAGTTGCTTATTTTCTGTTAAATTTACTTAACTTAGACAAGTAGATTTTATTTCATTCTATATGTGAAATTAAATATAATTATGTAATATTTACTTAATTTCTTTATGAATGTAGTAGTAGTTTGTACAGTAGTAGCAGTAAAATGTACTTACTGCAAATACCATTGTTTATAATTAAGAGACTCATTCAGTACCATAGTATATCTGATACACTGAGCAATACAAATAAACATTAAAACTTTAAAAATAACCATTCCAATTAGATCAAAAAGGGCTTTACATGCAAAGGTGCAAATAAATAAATATTTGTGGTTCTGGATGGTTGCTAGGTGGTTGCTAGGGTGTTGGTAGAGTGTTCTAGGCACAGTTATTATAGTTAATTAAAACTAAATAAAATAAATGTGACCCTGGACCACAAAACATTCTTAATTGTCAATTTTTCGAAAATTGAGATTTATGCATCTTGAAAATAAGCTTTCCATTGATGTATGGTTTGTTATGATAGGACAGTATCTAATACAATGAAAATCTGGAATCGGAGGGTGCAAAAAAATATAATTAAAATTATAAATAAATAAAAAATAAAACGCATCCCAATATTTATCATAGACCGATAAATTATTTATTTGTTAATATTACTTCTTTTGCAATAATTGTTTTACTCAGTCCATCACTGATTTTATCCTCAGATTCTAATACTGTAGCACACCAGTATGCAGCATTTTTCATAGACTTACCCAGTAAAGTCTCTTAAAACACAGACACACACTCTCTTGGTCTATAAACACGTTTAATAATATTGCATTAAACAGACAAACCCCCAGAGTCCGCATTAGACCACGAGGAGGTCAGCAGGAGGCGGTTTGAGAGGGATCTGTCCCAGCGTGAAGCGTTTAGCTGTGAACTCCTTCAGTTCTTCTGCCGTCAGGTCACTGTGGGCCGAGAACAGACCAGTGTCTGCAGCTCTAGTGCTGCTCTGACCGAAGCCACCGCCGTCAGCCGGTCCCGAGGACCCTCCTGGAGGCGGCTTGAAGCTGAACGCAGACACAGAGCTGGACGCTGCTGCAGCGCTGGATTTGTTGTCTGCGGCTGGTCCTGCGAAAGAAAAGGAGGCCGCAGACGCAGCAGGAGCGCTGAAACCTGACGGGGGCTGAGCGAACGCACCACTGCCAAAACCAGAGGCATGCTGGGTATTTGTCGCTCCAAAGCCAGTTTTGGACGGGGCGAAGCTGAAACCGCTACTGCTCTGAGAGCCTGGACCAAACCCTGAGAAAACAACAGAACATTTCATTTCGAAAGATCACAGAAATGTTGAGATCCCATTTTTCAAGAGCTGGTTGGTTGCATTTAAATCAGGTTAAACATGACCGATTCAACATTCAACAAACTATACAATAAATACAAACATTTTGGCAACACTTTACAATAAGCTCCCATTAGTTAACGAGAAATACATTTGTTACAGTATTTATGTTTAATGTATATTTGTTTTATTTTTTATTCACATAAAATTTGTATTTAATTTTTCTAATGTTTCTTATTTATTCTTACTATATTTTTTATAGTATCCCTTCATTTATGTTTATTTATATATTAAAATATTCACACACAGTTATTTTAAATTGTAATGATATTTTACAGTTTTACAGTTTTTACTAATATTTTTTACCAAATAAATGCAGCCTCGGTGAGCAGAAGAGACTTTTTTAAAAAACATAAAAACATTTTTTTAAAGACCCTAAATGTTGGTAGTGTACAATTCATCTTAAATTAATCTAAGCTTCAGAAGTGTTTTTCAATGTTAGTTCAAATGGAACCTTACTGTAAAGTGTTTCCACAATTTTGTCTGTAAAACTCTATAAGAGTTTCTTTATATGTTCTTGTGATAAAAATGTTGTTATCATTAGTTTTTCTAGATCCATCTTATTAAAAATAAGTCCTTCAAAGCTTGTCCTGATCAAAATCGTTGCCTCATGGTATAAATTAGGCAGACCAAAAACATATGTTTTAGAGACAAGTGCTACAATATTGACATTTTTGTGGTTCTGTCTGTCAATGAGTCGCTCTAGTCGACTGGATATATTAAAAAAAAATCGGAAATATAATTTGTTCCATTTCCCAAGATTTCTGACTGAATCCAGAACAAACCTCCTGCTCCAAAGCCAGATGATGATGATGAAGATGAAGATGTGGTTCCAAACCCTGATGCAGAGGAGCCGAACTCATGTGTTGATGTTTGTGAACTGGGGTCATTGAGCTCTGAGATCTGAGGACATCAATCACACGACTTCAGCTATGTTTGTGCATGCGGTTCAGTGTCAGATGAAGCTTGTGAAGATCTTACCACACTGATCCGAGTGGAGCTGCTCATGGTCCGCAGCTCCTGAACTCTGCTCCTCCACTGGTCTGCCAGCTGCTGAACCGAGTTCATCTGAAACAACACAGATCGAGAGCTTTTACAAACATCAAACCAGAACTCTCAGCGAGTGCCAAGTTAACTGGCAACAGAAATGTGACCCTGGAGCACAAAACCAGTCATAAGGGTCAATTTTTTTAAAATTGAGATTTATGCATCATCTGAAAGATTAATAAATAAGCTTTCCATTGATGTATGGTTTGTTAGGATCGGACAATATTTGAAAATCTGGAATCTGAGGGTGCAAAAAAAATCAAAATATTGAGAAAATCATCTTTAAAGTTGTTCAAATGAAGTTCTTAGCAATGCATATTACTAATCAAAAATTAAGTTTTGATATATTTACAGTAGGAAATGTACAAAATATCTTCATGTAACATGATCTTTACTTAATATCCTAATGATTTTTGGCATAAAAGAAAAATCTATAATTTTGACCCATACAATGTATTTTTGGCTATTGCTACAAATATACCCCAGCGACTTAAGACTGCTTTTATGCTCCAGGGTCACTAATCAGTTTTAAGATAAATTGTAGCAATGATGCGGTTGGAGTCTTAATACTTAATACTTTTATTCATCAAGGACGCATTAAATTAATCAAAAGTGACAGTAAAGACATTTATAACGCTGCAAAAGATTTCTACTTCAAATAAATGCTGTTCTTTAGAAGCTTTTATTAATCTGTGAATCTTGAAAAATAAAATGCATCACAGTTTCCACAAAAATATCATGCAGCACGACTGTTTTCAACATTGATAATAATCAGAAATGTTTCTTGAGCAGCAAATCAGCATATTAGAATGATTTCTGAAGATCATGTGACACTGAAGACTGGAGGAATGATGCTGAAAATACAGCTGCGCATCACAGAAATAAATTACAGTTTACTATATATTTACACAGAAAACAGATATTTTAAATTGCAACAATATTTCAAAATTTTACAGCATTTTTGATCAAATAAATTTAGAAGGACTTCTTTCTAAAACAAAAGGTGAGGTAAGCTGACATTAACGATTAAATATGTGCACATAAAAGCTCCCTCAAATGCACAGATGCTGCTGCAATGTTGTGTATTAATCTTCTCTTTCATTGTAGAAGTGAAGTCGTGGTCTTACGTAAGCCTGTAAATCACCAGACGCTCGGCCGGTGTAATACTCCAGCCTCAGCTCCTCAGGAGACACCTCGACGAACCCTGCAAAACACACAGATAACATACACAACACGAAGACAAAACTCCTCCGTTTACTCCCAGAATAATTCAACGCAACAGCTTAGACGCAGCAGTTCACCAGAGAACATTTTCACTGTGCGAAACCCACCAGCTATTTGCTTTAGAGGCAAAAGACAAAGTCTGAGTGCTAAACTCACCTGAAAGCTTGCCGGGGAGGACAGAATAACAGGAAAACGGCCACTGCCCCGAAGTCTGCCAGATCTCCATGTCTTTCTGGATTGTATCCCTGAAATAAAAGCAAGCATGCAACAGTGAGACAGCAAAACACAAAGCACAGTGCATCAGAAGATTTCATTTGCAAAAACCGATAATGCCACTTTTTTTTTTTTTTTAAAAAGAGCTGATTGCTGTGCATTATTCTCCACATATAGCGCGAGCTGAACCCTAAACACGTCGTTTTGTCAAAAAAGCCGGTTTTGTTCACTTCCAAGGCATCGCGAGTTCACGTTTTCCTGCAGAAGCCGATAAGCGCTCTTGTTGTTTTTGAACAAAAGCCGATAAGTCCATTTCAGCGAATCAGCGCACTGTATTCAGGTCAGGTGACAAGGCTACTTTCACTTTGAAAAGACGTGCTAGCTGAG
>NW_015542563.1:333979-334874 GCF_001515605.1 Sinocyclocheilus anshuiensis
AAAGTCTGAGTGCTAAACTCACCTGAAAGCTTGCCGGGGAGGACAGAATAACAGGAAAACGGCCACTGCCCCGAAGTCTGCCAGATCTCCATGTCTTTCTGGATTGTATCCCTGAAATAAAAGCAAGCATGCAACAGTGAGACAGCAAAACACAAAGCACAGTGCATCAGAAGATTTCATTTGCAAAAACCGATAATGCCCCCTTTTTTTTTTTTTTTAAAAAGAGCTGATTGCTGTGCATTATTCTCCACATATAGCGCGAGCTGAACCCTAAACACGTCGTTTTGTCAAAAAAGCCGGTTTTGTTCACTTCCAAGGCATCGCGAGTTCACGTTTTCCTGCAGAAGCCGATAAGCGCTCTTGTTGTTTTTGAACAAAAGCCGATAAGTCCATTTCAGCGAATCAGCGCACTGTATTCAGGTCAGGTGACAAGGCTACTTTCACTCTGAAAAGACGCGCTAGCTGAGAGGAGTTTCGTCAAAGCTGACTAAAAGTGATCGAGGATCATTTCGACGAACTTGATGAACCTGTGATATCTTCTTCAGGACGAAAAAGGAAAATAAAAGCTGAAAGGTTTTCACAGAAGCTTGCAAAAGCAGCGCGTTACAACGGTGAGGAAAAAGCTCCATATAATCACATCCATACAGTTTATGATCACAACAACAACAACAACGTTTGTCAGTCGTCTACATTGTCATCTGAGGAGATTACAAAGATTAAACCAGTGCTTTTATAAACTCTAAAACATGAAATGTGGAGTTATCTGCTTTTGCTATAAAACAAACTTTTAATATGTTAAAAAAAACATACTTTCAATGAATTTTAATTGTGTAAATTACCTGTATTTGTTTAAGTTATTATTACTTAATCAAAACAACCCAACTGCAGTTTGATT
>NW_015542563.1:334921-335367 GCF_001515605.1 Sinocyclocheilus anshuiensis
AATGATAAAAATCCACCCAGTGTTTTTTTTAAATCCCCTTTCTCAAATCAGGCTGTTCTGAGATTCCTGTCAGAATGACGTAGTTCTGTACAGGCCCCTCCCACGATTGTTGATTGACAGGGCCGTCTTACCTTAAGCTCCGCCCTGAGTGAGCTGTCATCAGTCCGCCATTGTGTCGACTCCAGTGCAGGGGAAGACAAGAACGTCTCTGATTAAGCGATTGATGTGTTTTGTTGTTGGATGTAATAATGAATATAGCAGACGTCATTTACTCCCGACATCTGAGCCGCTGAAGACGCAGAGGATTAACGTTACTTTCATTTTTGAAGGGAATGCGCCGATCCCCGATCTACATAAATGCGTTTAAGTTAATGAGAATCATTCGTGATCCAGCTTCATCTACAGAAGAAGTGAGTATAAGGGTTTTTTATGAATCTTTGCAAATC
>NW_015542563.1:335436-338444 GCF_001515605.1 Sinocyclocheilus anshuiensis
CAGCAGAGCTCATTAGCATTTAAAGCAACATGGACTAGAACAGCTTGCTAAAAACAGAGCTGATTTTGACAGGGTAAAAAGGGTGTTTTTTACACTACCATTGAGAAATTTTAACTAAAGTATGTTATGGACTTTTCATTAAGACCCTAAAGAATAATATCAACTTGTGGAAAATGGGCATCCGATGACCCCTTTAAGTTATTATTACTTAATCAAAACAAACCAACTGCAGTTCGATTGATATTACTTGGAATGCGCAATAAAAAACAAAAAAACGTGATTTCTGAAAAAAATAAAAATGGAGTTATCGGTTTTTGCAAATGAACTCTTCTGGTTAAGCAGCGAGTGCATGGATGTAAACTGCACTTACACATCATCCGTGGGGCTCTGTACATCTTTATCAGAGTGACTGTGCGAGGCGAGTGCTGAGAATCTGTTCTGGCCACTGAAGCTGAAGTCGGAGCTCTTGACGTCTGCTCCTCCTCCTCCTCGGCTCCAGTCGTTATCTCCGTCACGAGAGAACGAGGACGGCTGGACGTAATCGCCGCCGGTGCGCTGAGACGGGTTTATCCACACGCGGTTCCCATAACCTGAGAAACACCAACAACACGAGTCAGTCACTGCTGCTGGAGCTCAGTTTAGAGATGAAGTGTGTCAGTAAATATCGGGCGTAAAATACTTTACTTTTCTACTGCCAGTGAAAAGTTCGGACATGCATTTAAAAACATTCTGATCTTGAGGTTTACCTATCTAAAATAATTTTTCCAGACAAACATAAATAGTGCCTATTTGCAAACTAGACCAGAGTTTTTAAATAGTCACTTCAAAAATATTATTACATTAACCTCCTCTGACCCTGCGTCCTCATATGAGGACATTCTATTTCAGTGTATTTCTCTGAGACGTTACATGCCACAGTTTTTAGTCTGGATGTCCTGTGCAGAGCACATTCAGGGCTTTTCAGAGATACTAAATGTTTGGATCTTTCACTATGACCACTCCCTCTCCTTGGTCTTCAAATATGTCTGATATTAATTTAGTGACACTCTTATGGAAATATGATAATTGTTTGTAATTATCATTTAAATCTAATTGTTAAACTGTGTGTCATAAATCAACATCTTAAGAAAATGTTATGGGTTTCAAATCAAAATACGACTTTCTGTTATGAAACCGGACGTTAATGTCATATGAGGACACTGGGACTAAAAGCATGTTTATTAAGCATTTTGGCACGACACAACAAATTAATAGGGAAATAAATTATATTTCAATATTCCTATGAAATATTATATATTATTATGAAAATCTTGTCAATTATTACTCCCATTATTACACTTCTTTTTTCATTACACGTTGCCCCAAAAACACATTAATAAGAAAATTTGATTTAGTTTATAGATACATTGTATATAATGAGAAAACCTGTTTATGGCCATTTTACACACATTTTGCAGAAAGAAAAATGGTATATCAAATCATTCTGTTATAACAGTTGAGAATTATCTTTATACAAAGTTTGATAAAAAAAAAAAAATCCTGAATATAAAAATGTATTGATTTTAAAAAAATCAGTTGTTTTTGCCTATGCATGTTCATTCATGTCTTTTTATTATTATTTTTTTTAAATTGAGTCCCGAGCCTATGCATGTTCATTCATGTCTTTTTATTCTTTTTTTTTTTTAATTGAGTCCCGATGTCCTCTACCGAGGATGTAGCATAGCTTATGAATTAAATATAATTTTTTACATTTTTTAATGCTCTAAACAATGTAATGACATGAAAAAATACTAATTTTTTTCTTAAAATGCTTTGCCGGGTCTTAAGAGGTTAATACAGTATTATTATTAAAAAGAGTATTTATTATTACAGAATTAATACACTTTAAAAGAATATACTGAATGTAATATTTTCAGACACTTATTGCATTTCTTTGCAAATGAAATGTATTATAGTTTAAATTGATAGTCAATGCAACTAGTTGAACTCAAAAGTGCATCGTACATCATATGTAATTTTATAATTATTTATATTATCTTTGAAATATGTTACATGTGCACTGACAACTCACCAAATAAACTGAAAATATACACTGCCGTTTAAAAGCTTGGGATCAGTAAGACTTGTAATGTTTTTTAAAGAAGTTTCTTATGCTCATCAAGGCTGCATTTATTTGATAAAAAATACAGAAAAAACAGTGATATTGTGAAATATTATTACCATTTAAAATACTTGGTTTCTATTTTAATATACTTTAAAATATAATTTATTTCTGTGATGCAAAGCTTAATTTTCAGCATCATTACACCATTCAGTGTCACGTGATCCTTCAGAAATCATTCTAATATGCTGATTTATTATCAATGTGGAAATATGATAATTGTTTGTAATTATCATTTAAATCTAATTTTTAAACTGTGTGTCATAAATCAACATCTTAAGAAAATGTTATGGGTTTCAAATCAAAATACGACTTTCTGTTATGAAACCGGACGTTAATGTCATATGAGGACACTGGGACTAAAAGCATGTTTATTAAGCATTTTGGCACGACACAACAAATGAATAGGGAAATAAATGATATTTCAATATTCCTATGAAATATTATATATTATTATGAAAATCTTGTCAATTATTACTCCCATTTATCATTCAGAAATCATTCTAATTTGCTGATTTATTATCAATGTTGGAAACAGTTTTGCTGCTTAATATTTTTTTTGGAACCTGTGATACTTTTTTCAGAATTCTTTGATGAATGAAGTTAAAAAGAACAGCATTTATTTAATTTATTTAAAATAGAAATCACTATTATCCATTATAAATCAATGTGATAAATGAGTTAGGTCAAAAGTAATATGATTACATTACCTAAAATGTGTAATGTAACGGATTACGTTACTAACTACGATTTCTGTCATGTTATTTGGAATCAGCAGTGTTGGGGAGTAACTAGTTACATGTAACGGAATTACGTAATTTAATTACAAAATAAAAGTAATTGTAAT
>NW_015542563.1:339118-347187 GCF_001515605.1 Sinocyclocheilus anshuiensis
AAGTCTGACAGTGTTGAGCACTACTGTAAACTTAATCCTGCATGGTGTAAATGTTTGAAAATGATTAACAGTTGCAAATAAACATTCATTAGAAATGTAGAAAAGTAATCAAAAGTAATCAGTTACATTACTTTAATAAAGTAATTGAAAAGTTACACTACTTATTACATTTTAGGTTGGGTAACTTGTAATCTGTAACCTATTACACTTCCAAAGTAACCTTCCCAACACTGGGAATCAGTAATGGATTACTGTGGTTATACCATGGTAATTGTTTTGTAAGAGACACTCGGCTGTATCTGGATTCTATTTTGCTCACAAAAACATAACGTTGTTAAATATATAGCGTGTAATACGTGTGTGTTTGTTTGACCTCCTCTGCTCGGCTGCTGGGTTCCTCTGTAATCTCCTCCTCTTTCGTCTCTCGGATGTTCATTCCAGCACTTTTCTCCGTATCTACAGCGACCTTGAAGAAAGAAGTTGCACACCGTCATTTTTAAACTTTACAAACACAAATAATGTGCTGTTTGTGGAACGGAGAGTTTGACGCTGCTTCTCGAGCGACGGCCACCGGCGTGACGCAAGACGCACATTCGGACGTAAACAAATTGTTTCAAAATAAAAGTCTTGACGCGGCGCCTCTGGGGATCTTTAAAACGTTTGAGCTATATTAAAACATTACATAAAATAAAGATCTGATCTAGTATTCAACTGGGTTGAGTTCATCAAGACTTCAATAAGAGTTTAATTTACTTATGCAGCATGTTAGCTGGAAACGTTGAAGGTATATATATATATATATATATATATATATATATATAAATAAATAAAATAAAAACACAATTTTGTAGTTTTGCTGTTGCTAAAACTTTTCTGAGAAAAATGCAATTCTGACAGCATAACTGAGGACCGGTTCGTTTATTTTACTGTAATAAAAAGCGACAAATTGTACACACAAGTATCAAATTAAATTAAACTGAAACTAGTTTTATTAAAGAGGTCAAGTTAAAAAGCCAAGATATATATAAATCACTGGATATTCTTTCAAATGTAAAAGTATTGTAAATACTTTAAACAAAGTATTTATGTTTAAATACCTAAAATAATCTACACATAAATATTTATTTCTTAACGTGGCACGTTAATGATATAGGACACAGTGTTCGTATTTATTTAATTTATTAATTATCTAAACTCTACGATAAAGTTTAGTATTAGAGGTCTATGAGTTTTTAATGGAAATAATAGTGTGACTGGATTAATTATAAATTACACAATTTATGAATTGCACACATTTTGAAATAAGTTAAAGCTATAACTAGATAAAAAAAAAGTTTGTCAAGTCAATCTTTAGGTTGGCTTGAGAAAGCCTAGCCTGAAAGTTTTAAGCAGCTGTAAAAGCTTGAAAATTTAGATAGATGTTGATATCATGTTGCTAACATTGTTTAACACACTGATAACATGATTTAATAAGTTGTTGCATGTTTTAACATGATTAACATGTTTTTAGCATGATTAGCATGTTGTTAACATGTTTTAGCATGATTAGCATGTTGCTAGCATGTTGTTAGCATTGTTAGCATGTAGATAACATGTTGCTAGCATTGTTAGCATGTAGATAACATGTTGCTAGCATGTTTCTAGCATGATTATCATATTGTTAGCATGATTAGCATGTTGCTAGCATGTTGTTAGCATTGTTAGCATGTAGATAACATGTTGCTAGCATGTTTCTAGCATGATTATCATATTGTTAGCATGATTAGCATGTAATTAGCATGTTTTTAACATGATTAACATGATGCTAGCATGATTAGCATGTTGTTAACACGTTTTAGCATGATTAGCATGTTGCTAGCATGTTGTTAGCATTGTTAGCATGTAGATAACATGTTGCTAGCATGTTTCTAGCATGATTATCATATTGTTAGCATGATTAGCATGATTAGAGCATGTCTTTAACATGATTAACATGATGCTAGCATGTTTTTATCATGATTAGCATGTTGTTATCACATGGTGCTCTAGCATGATTATCATATTGTTAGCATGATTAGCATGTAATTAGCATGTCTTTAACATGATTAACATGATGCTAGCATGTTTTTATCATGATTAGCATGTTGTTATCATGATTAGCATGTTTCCAACATGTCATTAGAATGGTTTTAACATGACTAGCATGCTGCTAACATGTTTCTACATGATTAATATTATGTTAGCATTTTTGCTAACTTGATTAACATGTTGTTAACATAGCATGTTGCTAGCATGATTAGCATGTTGTTAGCATATTGCTAGCTTGTTTCTAGCATGATTGGCTTGTTGTTAGCATTTTGCTAGCTTGTTTCTAGCATGATTGGCATGTTGCTAGAGTGATTAGCATGTCTCTAGCGTGTTGTTAGCATGTTTCCACCATAATTAGCATGTTGCTAGAATTAATTAGTACATTGTTTCTAGGCTTGGCTAGTGAGACAGACAGACAGACAGACAGAGACAGACAGACAGACAGACAGACAGATAGATAGATAGACAGATAGATAGATAGATAGATAGATAGATAGATAGAATGGATTCTTAAATGAGTCTAATAGCTTAGAAATGGTACATAGAAGGGAAGGTTGATTGAGTCTCAAGGGATTCTAGCAGTTTAAATTTGAACTTTGACAGTTGGAGTTTGAATCTTTTAAATGCATAAATGAATAGTCTTGGCTCATTTGAACATTCCGTCAACGTAAGTCTATGAGATTTTTATGATTTTTAATCGTAATTTTTATGAAAACTGTAAGTCCGATCAGTTAGAAAAGAGCAAGCACACTAAATCAGAAAAATGCTAAATTCTGAGCTGAGTTTAGAGGTTGTAGCTTAAAAGCACTAGGAGTAGCGTTCAGAAATGTTAGTCTCAAGAATAATAATAATAATAAGCTTAAAGAGCAGATCAGTAAGAATGTTCCTACTTGACCTGTTTCGCGGTATTTGCATTTAACTGCAGCAATAAACGCATCTGTAATGTTTCCAACTCAGAGAACCGATTCGATATGTAATCGATATGTAACGCACGAGTAGTTGAGTAGTTGGACGCGAAACTGGGCCATAAGCGACGCAGGTGACGTCATATAGAAAGACATCAGTTCAGGCAGCGTCCGACCAATCAGAGTGCGAGACGGCGTACGCGGAGCATGGACTTACTTGATGGACACACCCAGACGACCAATGAGCGGCCTGCTCACATCAGGCGGGGGCGGGACCTGGGCTGAGCGGAGACGGGCAGGTGTTAACGTCTATAGTGATATCAGAGAGATGCCAGTTGGACGTCAGCGGTCTAGGACATCGTCAACATCTTAATAAGCTCTTCACATTTTTTTTGCATGCTTTATTAAAACCACCTGATTTCCTGGCCTGTGCTGTGGGGTAGACAATAAGTGAAATGACGATCCTGGAGGCGAGCGGTCAGCTGCTCGAGAACACCAAGATGAATCTGACCTCAGTGCTGCTCGCCGCTTCTGTGCTCACACTCACTCTGGGATACCTGAGCAAACTCCTGTTCAGACAGCAGCAGCAGCAGCACGCTGGAGATAGAGTGAGTGCACGATATTACCTAAAGTTCAGGAACTGGTTGTAAGTCTGCGTGCATGAAAATCATTTAATCTGCTTGCAAGAGTAATTATCACGTCTAGTGTTGAGATCAGTGGGACTGTAGTAAGAGTGCTGGCTAGTGTGTGATGTGGAATTAAAGTAAATAGAAGTCAATGTCATCTATCCATCTTTCTATACTTTGTTCTGTCGGTCTTTCAATCTATCTCTCTATCTGTATCTGTCTGTCTGTCTATCTGTCTGTCTGTCTATCTGTCTGTATATTTGTCTGTCTATCTATCTATCTGTCTGTCTGTCTGTCTGTCTGTCTGTCTGTCTGTCTGTCTGTCTGTCTGTCTATCTATCTATCTATCTATCTATCTATCTGTCTGTCTGTATATTTGTCTATCTATCTATCTATCTATCTATCTGTCTGTCTGTCTGTCTGTCTGTCTGTCTGTCTGTCTGTCTGTCTGTCTGTCTGTCTGTCTGTCTGTCTGTCTGTCTGTCTGTCTGTCTGTCTGTCTGTCTGTCTGTCTGTCTGTCTGTCTGTCTGTCTGTCTGTCTGTCTGTCTGTCTGTCTGTCTGTCTGTCTGTCTGTCTGTCTGTCTGTCTGTCTGTCTGTCTGTCTGTCTGTCTGTCTGTCTGTCTGTCTGTCTGTCTGTCTGTCTGTCTGTCTGTCTGTCTGTCTGTCTGTCTGTCTGTCTGTCTGTCTGTCTGTCTGTCTGTCTGTCTATCCGTCTGTCTGTCTGTCCATCTGTCTATTTATCTATTTGTATATCTATAAGTCTATCTATCTATCTATCTATCTGTCTGTCTGTCTGTCCATCCGTCTGTCTGTCCGTCTATTTATCTATTTGTATATCTATAAGTCTATCTATCTGTCTGTCTGTCTGTCTGTCTGTCCATCTGTCTGTCCGTCTGTCTATTTATCTATTTGTATATCTATAAGTCTATCTATCTATCCCGTCCGTCGATCTGTCTGTCCGTCTGTCTATTTATCTATTTGTATATCTATAAGTCTATCTGTCTATCTGTCTATCTATCTATCTATCTATCTATCTGTCTATCTGTCTGTCTGTCTGTCTGTCTATCTGTCCGTCCGTCGATCTGTCTGTCCGTCTGTCTATCCGTCTGTCTATTTATCTATTTGTATATCTATAAGTCTGTCTGTCTGTCTATCTATCTATCTATCTATCTATCTATCTATCTATCTATCTATCTATCTATCTGTCTGTCTGTCTGTCTGTCTGTCTGTCTGTCTGTCTGTCTGTCTGTCTGTCTGTCTGTCTGTCTGTCTGTCTGTCTGTCTGTCTGTCCGTCTGTTTATCTATTTGTATATCTATAAGTCTGTCTATCTATCTGTCCGTCGATCTGTCTATCCGTCTGTCTGTCTGTCTATCCATCCATCTGTCTGTCTGTCTATCCGTCTGTCTGTCTGTCTATCCGTCTGTCTCTGTCTGATCTGTCTATCCGTCTGTCTGTCTTGTCTGATCTGTCTATCCGTCTGTCTGTCTGTCTATCCATCTGTCTGTCTGTCTATCCGTCTGTCTGTCTGTCTATCTATCTTATCTGACTAATGTTCTATTCAAGTTAACAAATATATTCTAATAACATTTTGCTAATGTTTCCAGTGACTTTAGAAAACATAATTTCTGAACGCTCTCTGAAGGTACAAAACATGTGAAGAACATTCCGTTTGATCATTCTGTAAACATTGTGGGAATGCTACTTTTGAATGTTCTCTGAACGTAGTAAAAAAAAAACTTTCCATGAATGATAATGTTTTTATTCTAACGTTTTGAGACCAGATAACTTTGAACAAACGTTCTATTAATGTTACTGGAAGAACGTTTGCTCACAACAGAACGTTCTTTGTTAGCTGTGTATCCCTGGTTCTGTCTATCTTTCAATCTGTCATTCTTTTTATCCATCCCTCGTTGTATCTGTTGTTCTATGATCGTCACTTATAAACATTAATTTCCTCTGGTTTCCTCAGAAATATCCTCCTCATATCCCATCCAGTATTCCTTTCCTCGGTCACGCCGTGGCTTTCGGCAGGAGTCCCATTGAGTTTCTGGAGCAGGCCTACGAGAAGGTGAGAGTCATTCAGACGCAGGTTTGGAGTAACAGGCCGCCGATCCGAGCTCACGTCAGTGTTGATGTCGTTGTCTCGTAGTACGGGCCTGTGGTCAGCTTCACGATGGTTGGGAAAACCTTCACGTATCTGCTGGGAAGCGACGCGGCCGCGCTCATGTTCAACAGCAAGAACGAAGATCTGAACGCGGAGGACGTTTACGCGCGCCTCACCACACCTGTGTTCGGAAAGGGAGTCGCGTACGACGTGCCCAATCCTGTAAGATCACGCACTTCTGCTGGAGTCTACAAAAAAGTCTGGAAATAAATAACAGAGGATTGCAGAGCATGGAAAGTCCTGCTAGATAATGCAGTGGTTGTGTAGTTGATATGTCTTTGTTTTTGACCCCAAAAGCTACATTTTTGATTTGATTTGTGTTCGTTCAGTTATTTCTGGAGCAGAAGAAAATGCTGAAGACGGGGCTGAACATCGCACAGTTCAAACGACACGTCAAAATAATCGAAGAGGAAACTAAAGACTATTTCAAACGATGGGGGGACAGCGGAGAGAAGAGTAAGCAGACGGATTTATTCTGCATCCATCAGTTTTCTCTTTAGAAGAACATGCACTGATGAATCGCTCACGATAAGACCACAAACACGTATTAAAGCACCAAAAATGAAAATCTGCCGAAATTTCCTCACCCTCAGATCAGGATGAGTTTGTTTCTTCGTCACATTTGGAGAAATGTAGCATTGCATCACTGTCTCACTGCAAGTGAATGGGTGCCGTCAGATTGAGAGACCAAACAGCTGATAAAAACATCACAAGTAATCCACAGCACTGCATCAGTTAACATCTGGAGAAGACAAAAGCTGAAACAAATCCAGCATCAAGACATTTTTAACTAAAATACATTGAGTCCATAATCCATAATAACGCTTCCTCCAGTTAATGTTTGATGGCAAGTTTAAAACTATTTAGATAAAAAGTAATCTAAAAAGTAGTCAGATTACATTACCTAAAATGAGTAACCTAGATTACGTTACTAAATGTGTTTCTTCTGAAATCAGTGTAAAAAAGCAACAAGTTACCATTGTGACAACTTACCCCATATAATGTGACAACATGCCCTATACGTTTATAGGGTGGTTTAAACGTTGCTTGATCTCTCCTGATTCAGACCAGGACACTTTTTCACTGGAGGAAGCGTTATTATGGATTATGGACTCTATGGTATTTTAGTTAAAAACGTCTTAATGATGGATTAGTTTCAGCTTTTGTCTTCTCCAGATGTTAACTGATGCAGTGCTGTGGATTATTGTGATGTTTTTATCAGCTGTTTGGACTCTCATTCTGACGGCACCCATTCACTTGCAGTGAACAAGTGATGCAATGCTACATTTCTCCAAATCTGATGAAGAAACAAACTCATCCTGATCTGGGATGATCTGAGGGTGTGTGCATTTACAGCACATTTTAAATCTTTGTCTGAACTAGTAAATCTTGATTTCACCTTCAACAGGAATAGAAGTATTTTCACTTCATGTGAGCAGACGGTGTTCTCTCTCGTCAGATCTGTTCGAGGCGTTGTCCGAGCTGGTCATCCTGACGGCGAGCCGCTGTCTTCACGGCTGTGAGATCCGCAGTATGTTGGACGAGAGAGTCGCGCAGCTCTACGCCGATCTGGACGGAGGCTTCACTCACGCCGCCTGGCTGCTTCCCGGATGGCTGCCGCTGCCCAGCTTCAGGTAGCACAGCATCATCGCACCGAGTGAACACGGAGAAGAAGAGCTGGGATGTCACACGGTGTTGTGTTTCTGCACTTTGTTTTCAGACGGAGGGATCGCGCACACTTAGAGATCAAGAAAATCTTTTACAACGTCATCAAGAAGCGAAGAGAAGCCGAGGAGAAAAACGACGACATCCTGCAAACGCTCATAGACGCCACGTACAAGTACGCTACCATCACACACACAACTGGATCATTTCAACCCTGTTGAAACTTTACAGAGCTGGGCTTTTTTCATTTATAACCTTGGATTTGCAATTAATGAAAAATGTCATACTGGTTAAAAAATTGTAATAATATAAAATAATGATATGTTTTTATTATACACTTCACATTATATATGATTTTATTCAAACACATAATATCATTTATTATAAAAATCATAATTTATTTTTTAAAAATATATTAAATTATAATATAATAATATTTTATAGAATAAATATAAAACATCTATTTTTTTTACATACTTATATTCATAAAATATAATTATTTTAATTAATGTTTATATATGTAAAAAATAATAATAATATAATTGATTTTAATATTTAGAATAATTTCCTATAACTGAAAAAGGTAAAATAATTGATAAAACATAACAATAATAATTTATAATATTATAATTGTTTT
>NW_015542563.1:347320-359440 GCF_001515605.1 Sinocyclocheilus anshuiensis
GACTATTTTAATTGTTGCACACATGCACAAACACGTGTTTATATGATAACTATATGTTTATATGATATATTAAATAATATAATTTATTGTAATATTTATATTAATACTTTATTAGAATTAAAATATATAATAATTTATAATATTATAATTGTTTGGTAACATTAATATCATTGTGATAATATATAATTATAAATTATAATGCAATTATTATTTATATTTTTAATATAAAAACACTAATTTCACTAATAACACACTCTGCCTTTGAGTTTAGCGAGCTGCTGTTGAGCTGTTTTCAGGTTCATCCTAATGTTTGACTGTAGTACTCCGGTCCGGACTCAAATTCAGATTTTAACTAAATGCCTGTGTAGATCCCTGTAGAAAACCACATTAGCTGGAGCTCATGCGCTAAACGTCGATGAAGACGCTGCCATCATGTGGTGGATCTGTGAACAAAAGCAAATGATTACATACCGAGATTTCTAGCATGGAGGATATAGTTTTTTCAGTGCGTGGATGAGTGTGTAAACACCTTGTATTTCTGTGCTCTGCAGAGACGGCCGTCCTCTGAATGATGACGAGATCGCCGGGATGCTAATCGGCCTGCTGTTAGCGGGACAGCACACGTCTTCCACCACCAGCGCGTGGATGGGCTTCTTTCTGGCGCGGGACAGAGCGCTGCAGGAGCGCTGCTACAGCGAACAGAAACACGTGTGTGGAGAACATCTGCCTCCTCTGCACTACGACCAGGTGACTCTTCACCATCAGCTCATTTAGTGCTGCTAGTTACGACGGCAAACCACTAACACTAGCTACTGAACGTCAGTGTGCAAGTCGTTCTCTGTGACAGTCCTCAAGACAATATGTGACCCTGGAGCACAAAACCAGTCATAAGGGTCAATTTTTCAAAAAATGCATCAGCTGAAAGCTGAATAAATAAGCTTTCCATTGATGTATGGTTTGTTAGGATCGGACAATATTTGAAAATCTGGAAGAAACAGGCTGAACGATTTTTATTAGTTAAAAAATTAATGCTGTCAAATGATTAATCACACGCAAAATAAAAGTTTTTGTTTACATAAATGCACTAAATATCACAAAGAAAAACTTTATTTGCTACAGCAGGAGAAGGCACTTTTGTATACTGTTTTGTATACAATAAATTATGAGCTTCAGAATGCGCAGACGAAACGCGCTCATGTTATTATTTTCAGAGCCTGCTGTTTGGGAACACAGTTCAGGGCAGTGTTAATTTTGACAGCAAATTTTGATTTAGTTTATAGTTCTTCAACATTAGTTCATAAGCAATTGCTTGGCATAAATGTGCATTTTTGATGCGCATTAAAGAATTTATTTAGTAAAAGTGTTTCAATCGTAGTTTATGCACATGCCCCAGCGACTTAAGACTGGTTTTGTGCTCCAGGGTCACATATGTCCAGTGAAAATCCAGCATTATTGTGGTTAGATTTGCACTAATTATGCAGCTTTAAAGCTGCTGTGCATGCAAACTTTAAAAAAAAAAAGTAAAATAAAAATTAAACTAATTTTATTTCATTAGTTGCCAAAGAGAACATTGCAAATTTTTCGATGAGTTTAATTTGAAGTGCTAAAACTAAAATAAAAAAAAAAAAAAAAAAATATATAAACAAAACAAAAAAGATGTCAACAAAATTACTAAAACTTTAAATAAATAAAAACTAATTCAAAATATTAACAAAAGCTATAACAGTATATTAATGATGCTAAAAAATACAATTAACATTTGAATCTAACATTTGATATTTAAAATAAATAATTTATGCTTTATTTAAATATGTATTTTTTAATATGTCATGAATATTTATTTCATAAATGTAATTAGCTTTTTAGACAACATGACATTTGACATTCTGAACTAAAAAAAAATAATATATAAAATTTTCTTTCATGTATTTCATGGCATATGCTTTTATCCAAAGCGCCATATATTGCATTTAAGGTTTATATTTGATCAGTTCATGCATTCCCTGAGAATCGAACCCATGACCTTCGTGTTGCTAGCACCACGCTAAACCAAATAAAAGAACGGAAAGGAAAACTATTTTTATTTTTTATTCAGAATTTAAAAGCGTGCTATTCAGGTAGCTGCATGCATGCCTTTACTTTTGAATGTCGCGTCATCGATTGAGACACTAAAGAACTGTTTATTTTGGCGTCTGTCGCAGCTTAAAGACTTGAGTTTGCTGGATCGCTGTCTGAAGGAGACGCTCCGACTGCGTCCACCAATAATGACCATGATGAGGATGGCCAAGACGCCTCAGGTACTACAGAGTCTAAAGGAAAGCTATAAAGCCAAGAAGACTTCGGACTGACCAGCGTCTGTGTGTTTGCTCAACAGAAAGTGGGAGAATACAGCATCCCCCCGGGGCACCAGGTGTGTGTGTCTCCGACGGTTAACCACCGTCTGCGGGACACCTGGACACAGCGGCTGGACTTCAACCCCGAACGATACCTGCTCGACAACCCCGCCGCCGGAGAGAAGTTCGCTTACATCCCCTTCGGAGCGGGTGAGTCTGATCGGAACGAGCAGGACGTTTGGCGATAAAACGGTATCGGTATTTATCGACGGTACACCTTCTTCGATAACGATATAAAAATGTTCGATATAGCGCACGATATAGGCACGCGCAGACAGCACACATAAACCAACATGAGTGCTGTGCCTGCCTGTGATGCAGAGATTGTGAATAAAGAATGAATATTAGTTTAATTTAAAATAAACATTTGCATTTGAATGTTAGATGTGCGTCAGGGAGCGTCATCAGTGGTGCGCGAGATGCTGTGATGATGATGCAAGTGACGTTGTTGCATTTTAATGTTTTGTTAGTCTAGCCCACGAGACGCGCCGCCGCTGCGTTATTCATTCTAAATATTAGAGAAATATAGAAGCTCAATGCGGAGAAGATCTTGATTAGGTTCAAACAGAAACCAAGCCATTCACACAGAACGCATATTCAGCGCGCTTTCTAGACGGACAAATATTACTGCTTGCACTCGCGTCACACACAAGAGATGTAGCCATGCAAAGTTAAAACAGTTTAAACGTTTAGAAAACACGTCGCAAATTTGTGAAGGTTTATTCCTTTTCTGCATCTCTTATGTTTTTAATGCAGTCTGTGTGAATGGCGCTTCGGCTCTTTGTATTAAGCAATGCATAAATACATGGTGCTGTTTTGTTCATAATTGTTTATGCAATTTATGAAATTATATTTGATTTATACGAGTTAATTTAGACGTAATGCACGTTTTTTATAGAGAGTTATTTCCCTGCGTTGACAATTTAAATGCGCTGCATTATTTTGCTCATTGTGCCCAGACAAGACAAAAGTTTAACCTATTTAATCTGCATATAAAACATTAGAAATTAGATATTAGTTTAATTTTTATTGTGTGTTTGACTGGTAAAACAACAAATATTTGTTGTTTGTCTCAATAAATTGAGTTAATTTAAAAATACAGTGGTTAAATTTAAAAAACATATTCTATTGCTCTTTGTTTTAAAAAAAGGTTATAAAAAATGTCAATAATTATCGATACCGAATGATATGAAAAATTATATCGTTGATACATTTTTTAGCTATATCGCCCAGCCCTAGTTCAGACCTCATTAAAACAAATGTAAGTTAGAAAAACCTCGTGGCAACACTGATTTGAAATGTTTCTAAAATGTTGAAATGTGCAGTTTTGATCAGAATGTTATTTAAATGTTACAAAACGTTTCTACCATTTTTCACAAAATATAACGTTATTTGAATATTTATTCTAATATTCTAAGAATGTTGAAATGTCCAGTTTTCTTGTGATCAGTGTTATTTAAATGTTACAAAAATGTTTCTGAAATATTTGTATTTTTACTTAAAATATAACGTTGTTTGAATATTTATTCTAATATTCTAAGAATGTTAAAACGTCCAGTTTTCTTGTGACCAGAATGCTATTTAAATGTTACAAAAATGTTTCTTTTATGTCCCACTAATTTTATTTTGACCTAAAATCTAATGATATTTGAATGTTTATTCCTAATATTCTAAGAATGTTAAAATGTCCAGTATTCTTGATTAATGTAATTTCAAGGCGACTAAAATATTCTTTAAACATTCTGCTAATTTTATTTTTACCCAAAATATAATGTTATAAGAACGTCCAAATGTCCAACGATCATTCTTGATTAGAATGAGCTTTAAAACATTTCTTACAACAATTTACTAACTTTATTTTCACTTAAAATATCATTTGAATGTTTATTTTTAATATTCTAAACGCTTCCTAGTGTGATTAAAACATTAAAATTAGGTTTTAAAGTGACGGCAGCGTTGCTAATGTTCAGGTTAATGTTGTTAATATTAATCAAACAACAAAAGTAAAAAAATAAAATGGTTACATTTACATGAATGCATTTAGAAGACGCTTTTATCCAAAGCAACTTAAAAAAAGAGTCGCTGCCCTTGACTGAATAACGTCTGTAGCTTTAATAATAATCAGTGTATAGTTAATTCATACAGCGAAGATTATGCAGCCTTTTATTTTTACATTTTAACTCCATTATTTCTGACTTCTCTTAGATAATCCTACCGTATTTTAATTCTTCTTATTTAATTTTTGTTTGTCCTGTTGCTTGTAATTTGTTTTTGGTACATCACCTTACATCAGCTGAAAGCTGAATAAATAATATTTCCATTGATGTATGGTTTGTTAGGATAGGACAATATTTGAAAATCTGGAATCTGAGGGTGCAAAAAAATCTAAATATTGAGAAAATCATCTTTAAAGTTGTCCAAATGAAGTTCTTAGCAATGCATATTACTAATCAAACATTAAGTTTTGATATATTTACAGTAGGAAAGTTCCAAAATATCTTCATGGAACATGATCTTTACTTAATATCCTAATGATTTTTGGCATAAAAGAAAAATCTATAATTTTGACCCATACAATGTATTGTTGGCTATTGCTACAAATACACCCCAGCGACTTAAGACTGCTTTTGTGCTCCAGGGACACATATGCAATGCAATAGAAGTCACTTTGAATAAAAGCATCATGTAAATATTCCAGTGTTGTGAAATAAAATAACTCGTCTCCAAATCCACTTAAGCAGGTCGAGGTTATCGAGTCAGCGTGTAGATAACAGTTGAGGATTGACGTGAAATGTGTCTTTATGTCATAACAATGCATACATATTGTTTAAAGTTATTGCCATAATGTTTCTGGTCTTAATTGGTCGATCTCTGACAGGCCGTCACCGCTGCATTGGAGAAAACTTCGCCTACATTCAGATTAAAATCATCTGGTCGACTCTGCTGAGGCTGTACGACTTCGAGCTGGTCGACGGATACTTTCCCGCCGTGAACTACACGACTATGATCCACACGCCACACAACCCCATCATCAGATACACTCGGAGGAAGACGCAGACGCAGCAGTGATGGGACACGCTCGATCGTAACCTCAGAAACTAACTTCTACAGAAGCACCAATGTTGAGTTGGTTAACATGCACCAGCTTCATTGATCAGGGCCCGTATTCACAAAACCTTTTATCTTACCACTAAGAGTTCTCTTAAATAGCGGTAAAAGCTTTCAGCTCTTAAAACCTATTCACAAAGCTGCCAAGACAAACTTTTACTAAGGAATAGAGAGAAGTCTTAAAGGGGTCATCCGATGCCCATTTTTCACAAGTTGATATGATTCTTTGGGGTCTTAATGAAAAGTCTATAACATACATTGGTTAAAACTTCTTCCGCGATATTATGTTGCCATATTCAAATAAAGGTTTAAAAATGCATGCCAAGTGTCACTAATTAAACAAGTAGCCTATATGTTCAGCTAATTGTCAGCCTCTTACATGTGTGCTACTCATAAATAGCGGATATGCATATCAACAGCCTTTTAATTAACAGAGTGGAATAATCACGGCTGATAGTAAGGCATGCAAACGTAAAAGAAAACCAAACTGGACGCAAGAACAGCTGCTAACTGTTTAATGAGAACGAGGATATAATCAAAGGAACATCTGGAGTTGGGATAACCTCCAAAACCAAAGGCGATACCTTTTTACAAGCTGATTATCGTCAAATGTTTCTAAAATGTTTATATTCTGAGGCAGATTGCTGGCAGCTGCTGTTTTAGGATAGTTTGTGGCTTGGTCTTATAACCTTTCACACATGTAGGAGCTAGTTTTAGAGTTAAAACACTTTGTGAAACACTCTTAGAGCAAACATTTTAAAGATTTTCTCGAGTTATGAGCTACTTTTAGCCTTAAGATGTTTTGTGAATATGGGCCCTGAATTCTGTGCGTGTTTGTTATTTAAAAGACGTTTATTTGACCCAAAGTGACCTCTGCAGTGCTCAGATTACCAATAAACCTTAATCCAAGAGTCAAAATCATCCTTCCAGCGAAGCATTGAACGGTTTGATTTACTTTGATTTTTTTTCCAGAAAACAAAAACCTGTAATGTATGAAAAGTGTTTAACATTAAAACCATGTCATGTAGAAGCGGCAGACTGATGTTTCATGCTATGTTTTGGTCACTTAACGGATTTTAAAGTGTTCTGAAAAAAACTTTTGATTTGGTTTTGTTTGCGATTTAGTTAAATAACTTCATTGCCCACAATGTGTACAGCTGTCTTCAGCTTCACAACAATTATACCACGCGCGTTTGTTGTTAAGCATGTAATATACATAAGAACTATAATATATAATCCATGCACATTTTAGTTCTAAATGTAGGAATCAGGATAATTATAATGTAATGTACCTGAAGTCTTAAAGCAGTAGTTCAGGCAAAAATGAATGTTTGTTGAAAATGCACACACCCTCAGATCATCCCAGATTAGGATGACTTTGTTTCTTCATCAGGTTTGGAGAAACGTAGCAGTGCATCACTTGTTCACTGCAAGTGAATGGGTGCCGTCAGAATGAGAGTCCAAACAGCTGATAAAAACATCACAATAATCCACAGCACTCGTCCATCGGTTAACATCTGGAGAAGACAAAAGCTGAAACAAATCCAGCATTAAGACCTTTTTAACTAAAATACGAGTCTATAATAAGTCTTCCTCCAGTGAAAAAGTGTTCTGGTGTGAATCAGGAGAGAAATCTGCACAGATCAAGCAGCGTTTAAACCGCTCTAAACACATATGTGGCTGGATTTTGATGTGAGAGACAACAGCAGATGCACTTTTTCACTGGAGGAAGCGTTATTATGGATTATGGTTCATTTAATTTCTTTATTTAACCAGGTTAAAAAACTAATTCAGATTAAAATCTCTTTTACAAGAGTGACCTGGCCAAGAAAGCAGCAACAAGTAACACAAATATACAAGTTCACATCAAAAACATAAAACACAAATCAAAGATCACAACAATTTTTAAAAAATGTAGGAGCCCCTTCTGACCAATGACCAAAATTAATCTTCCCATGAAGCGATATGACTCATCATCACATCATTTTTTATCAGTGTCATCTTTTACATCAAATCCATACATTTATATAAACTTTTTAAAATTAAAACCATGAATTAAATTTGAATAATAAGACACAATCAGGAAGAATAAGTTACCAATCAACTGAAATCAGTATCAACAAAGTTCATGTTTGCAGTACAGCGGAGCACAGAAGAACACAAAAGTGGTATATTTACACGGTTTAATGAGGATCACAAGTGGCGTGAATGCAATGTCATGAGATTAATGTTTTAAATATAAAGTTTTGAATATAGAAATATTAAAAATGATACTGTAAAAATGAAGCATGGGTCATTAATTATTGACTAACTGGATTCATAAAAAAAAAAAAAAAAACTTAGATTATTTCATAAACGAAACCCCTCTGAGTTTGCTTGGAGATGCACAGTTTTGAAAAATTTAATTGAATTTTGGAAAAAATTTAATTGATGAGCAAAATCAGACAATAGTGCTCCTAAAAAGTCACTTAACCCTAAAAATGGCAAGACAATAAAGAGACATCAGAACATTAATTTATTGCTATTTTCCATTCAACTTGATCATTTTTTTTAAAAACATGACTTTTAATATTTGTATCCCCCCGGATACGTTGCTCCTTTGTTGGTATAAATGAACTGAAAACAGAACAGTTGTTTATCAATGCTTGTTACAACATGGTTGTAATTCCTGAACGCTTTGAAATACAGACCTACGGTTGGTCTCTTCTTAAAGAAGATGCATAGCAGATTATTGCTGAAGTGAAAGCATTTCAAAAAAAGAAAGTATAAAAAAGTTCTAGAAGTTTGTTTGCAGAAACGATAATACAGTAGTATTTTAAATTGTATATAAAATAAATACTTTATAAAATATGTTGCACTTCAAATTGCTATAAATCTAAGCCATGTGTCTAACCAAGTTATGTTCCAAATTTGAAGTTGATATCACCAAAATGTTGTTTGGGCGCTATACCAAAAATAACCACTGGGTGACACCCAAACTCTATTGAATTCTTTTGATGCGGTTTTCTGTCACAAATCAATCATTTTCTGTCACAATATCACTTCTATTACAAAACAGTCACCAAATAGTGTAACTATACATATATATATATACATATACATATATATATACACTAAAAGTATATATATATGTTTTCATATCTTGATTTATACCACTAAAAGGGCGACGTATCCCCCGAGATACAAACATTTAGAGACAGATTACAAAAAATGTAAGCATTTAATTCATAAAATTTCAATGCAAACCTAATAAGCTAATGCTGAACAACAGCTTTTTAAACAGGTGAGTCCCTCCAACGTGTGTAAATATGTGAACTAGATCAACTTTTATCGGAGGGTGAGTAGATGCTGCCCGTGAGCTAAACAAAGAATGTGTGAACAAAGTCAATATATCTAAATATTCACAACACACAAGAAACACTGTTTCACTGCGTGTCTTTAGTCAAACCTGACAGTAGTTTAAGGCCAAAAGAGGGTTTGTGCTGGAGCAAGCTGGCAGTAAATCTGTAGAAGACATTATATTTGAGTGAATTTCTCTGAGATCATACATAAATACACTTTCTGCTTGGTCTTTGATTATGACTGATATTGACAGAATGATCAAATTTAGCACTCCGGCTAATTTTCCAAATTGTTTGTCGTAAATAAACATCTCAGAAAAATTTGTTACGAAATGGGGCTTAATTTTCATGCATGTCTTCTGCAGGACAAACAGCTGTTAATCAGGCATTTTGGGGAAGCACAACATGAAATTATAGATCAATATTCCTATGAAATATGAGATATTCTTATGAAAATGCTGCCATGTTATTACTCCCATTATTACACTTCCTTTTTCATTATGGTTTGTCATAAGAACACAATAATATGCAAATTAGATGCAGTGTATAGATACACGGTATAGAATGGGAATACCAATTTATGAACATTTTACACACATATTCCATAAAAATCAAATCATTCTGTTATATCTTTCATAGTTGAGAATCATCTTTATACAACGTTTGGCTAAAATTAGACTTGTGAATGACAAAAATAAGCTTTGTTTTTGCCTATACATGCCTTTTTTCCTGGCGAATAGAATAAAATAATATAAAAATATCTTTGTTCAAAATTATAATTTTTTCCATTAGTTTCTTATGCTCCAACCAATGTAATTACATAAAAAAAAAATAAAGCAGCACTATGTAACTTTTGTCGCTCTAGCGGTTAATAAACAGAACTGCACACAACCCGCGGAAGAACATTCCAACCGGAGCTACTTCTCTAAGTGTATGTCTCTGGCGATTCACGCAGGTATGTGTTACTCCGCAGCGGTGACCAGGCTACAATAGTCCGAATATAAGTACTTATTATAAGTGTACCGGAGTGATTCGGAATAAGACAAAAACGCGGTTTGGAAGATGAATTCATGATGTACTCGCTCATTATATACATTTAGCAAATTTTGAATACAGAAAAAGTTACATAGTGCTGCTTTAACAATATTTTTAACAATAGTTTGTAAACTCGTGGATTTGTGGCCCCGCCCCCACCGGCAAATTCAGCCACGGTGCGGGATGCAAAGTATTGTGTTTATTAAACATTATTATTCATAGTAGCCTATGAGACCATGATCCGCACTCACAAAATAGTCTTCTTTTTAGCGTTTATTTTATATGAATCACCAATAGGATAAAACACCTCCCTCCAAAACTGTAAAAGGTTATTTAAAAATAAAGCATTCATTAATTATTTTATGACAAACATTTTACTGTCTTAAGTGCACTCATTTATTTAGCCTATAAATTAAATACATTTAGGTTACATATGCATTTAGAAGAAGGTTTTATCCAAAACGACTTACAAAAGAGGAACAAATGACTCCAAAGTCAGTCACAAAGCCAGGTTTATTATACAATAATAATCAAGTGCTAAGATTATCACAAAGATTTTGATGCACATCTTTATTATTAAATCATTGTATTCCACCTCGTACCCTTACAATTTATAGAGAATCACTTAAGAGAATTTGCTGTAGGCCTATTCCACATAATAATATGCAATAAAACAATATACAATATGATTTGTTAACATGTAGGCTACCTAGGAGCTTGCTGCATGAATCCGTGAGTAGTTTACAAACCCGAGGGAACGGATTGCGAAAGCGTGCGCACGGATTGTTTGTTTTTCTCCTACAGGCGATGTCGCAGAATCTGTATTGTGTAGTATATTTAATCTGCTCTAGATTCTGTCTTTTAACTCCATTAATCCCCCGGATGGGGTGCACCGCTCCCGGAAATACTGCAATACCAAGTCGATGCGTGGAGTGGATGGAGCAAGCTCCTATTCCATCTCCTGTATCCAAAAATCAATTTAATACATAGTTCCCGGATTGAGAACGTATCAGATATTAAACTGATAAGAACAGATACTACACTTGATCTTAGCCAAAAGGCCGAGAAGCGATAACCACAAACTCTCAGCGCTGATGGAGTGATTCAGCGCGCTACACATCTGAGTGACGGTGAGAAACGAACGAGCTCCTGAGAAACACTTCAAACTACTCACACACACTCACAGAAACACACACACACTCACAGAAACACACACACACTCACAGAAACACTCAAACTACTCACGAGGAGCTGAAAACCTCCGCAAGACGCGCGGATTCTTCTACTTCCGGTACGCTGCGTTCCCATCGTCCAATCAAACACGAGGACGGAGTTGGCGGACAATAAAACGGGGTTAACTCTCTTAATAGTCCCCGTTAATCATAAAATAAGACACTGAAGTCTTTCTACTCGAGTACAGACAGCAGATTGAGAAAATAACAATGAAAAATGAAGCTTTTCACACGCTTTCATTCGCTTGAAGCGCCTCGTGTGGTTAAATGCGGTACTGCACGATCACCTTCACTGGGGCGTTTAATTCCAAGATTGTCTGTCTGCGGACTGCAAGAGAGGGGCGTAACTGGAAGGGGGCGTAACTTGAACAAGGGGGCGTAACTTTAAGTTGTCAAAATAACACAGACCCACGCGAGATGTCAAAACGAGATGTTGTTGGCAAGATGGCCGCTTGTATAGAGACAACGGTGAGAATTTTTTTTGTCCCGAAATAACCGTTCAAATTGAAGTGTGTAAGTTATTTTCATACAGTGGTATTGTTTATGGAGTTAATAATCTATTAAAACTAAGGTGTAAAGTAAGCAATATATAAGCAAAAGGTGTAAAGACGCTATCCCCCGGTTTCACAGACAAGGCTGGTCAAGACTAGTCCCAGACTAAAATGCATGTCTGGGCTGTTTTAACTGAGAGCAACTTGAACTGACTGATCTTAAAATAAAAAATTTTTTGTCTCAAGATGCACATCAGTAGTGTTTTTATCCAAGGCACGTTTATAAAAGCTACTTAAATGTCCTAATTGAACTATGGCCTAATCCTGGCTTAATCTAAACCCTGTCTGTGACCTACATAATATAGCATATTTGTGATTTTGCTGTAAAAACACGTTTTATAATGCACAACTAACAGGGGAGCTCCATTAAGTACACATACGTCTCAAAAGTGGATTTACATGAACCATATATACATCTTAAAGACAATTACTAAATGTCTATTTAACATCTGACAGGATA
>NW_015542563.1:359751-359971 GCF_001515605.1 Sinocyclocheilus anshuiensis
AGATAAATCACAGAGGTGACTTGACTCTTGTCTGGATGTTACAGGGACAGATGAGACACACGTGTGTTTATCTGCTGCAGAGTGACTGATGAAGGAATGCTATATAAATATATTTTAAATCTTAATTTGTAGTTTATATGAATTATTGTAATTTCGTGGAAAAGTTAATTTATTTCAGTAATTCAACTCAAATTGTGAAACTCGTGTATTAAATAAATTC
>NW_015542563.1:360278-366027 GCF_001515605.1 Sinocyclocheilus anshuiensis
TATTGCAAACACTGAGGAAAACACTACTAGATTGTTGAGTTAGTGATGCTATGAGGTGTTAGTGCACCTGTCCCTCTTTTTCATTATTATTATTGCTGAACTTATAATTACATAAAAGATCAGGGAAAGATGGTTGTATTGTATATATCAATTAACAGTCATAATGGCATATATTAGTGTTATATTACATCCCTACTGTGTTATTACTCTGTATGTCTGCACTATGTTTGTACTTTCTTCTGCACTGGAAGCTCCTGTCGTCACAAATTCCTTGTGTGTGTAAACATACTTGGTAATAAAGCTATTCTGATTCTGATAAAACAGTTTAAAAAAATTAATGTGTTCATCATAGTATGAGATAATATACACAGAAAAAAAGCAGTGACAAGGTTAAATATAGTTGAATAATTCATCATGATGCATTTTTTTAGAAGCCTGAGGCATGAAACGAGTTAAATTCAACAAGAAAAAGAATAAAACAAAGGAGATTTAAGCCACTTTTGCTTGTGGATAAAACATTTTGCACAAAATAATTAACAAGATATTCAAGAGATAACGAATTTGGGTTTTCGTAATAATTTTTTTTAAACATGCTTTAAGGATAAAACTGGATCACATTAGTGGAGTTAAAAATATAAGAACTTAAATCAACCCAAAATGTACTGGCTATACTACAATCACAAAAAAAAGAGCAGCTGTTTCTTCAACAAGACCACAAAATGGGCAAGTTTCATCATTATCAAGATACAGATATATGAATTAAACCTGTCACTCATATCTTTTAAGTTGTTGCGCTTGTTATAACGTCGTAGGTCACATGATCTTCCAGTTACGCCCCTCTCTTGCAGTCCGCAGACAGACCCTTCTCTTTAATTCCACCACAACAGCACCATAATACAAACAACTCCTCATCTATAAACCTGCAGATCAATATTAAAACTGTGAACATATCAAATACCGAAGTCACCTGCAAAAACACAAACACTTAAATACTGCTGCAATCCAAGAATGGCGAAGAGCTCCAAAATAAAACACCTGAAATCAATTATCAGCGTTAGTAATTCGCAATTATCACTTAAATTAGTACCTTGTTGTTTTTTTCCTTCAGTTTCTATCGTGCCATTATAAATGTGGGACATTCACATTGACATCAGTAAGAAAATGGCTAGTTGCTCTTTTTTTTTTTGACAGTTTCTGGCAGAAAACACATAAAATAGACCAAAACCGGAGGTTCGTGTGAAAATAACTCGGTGTTTTTACATTAAACATTCTTGAACACAAAATACACAACTACACGTCTCGGTATTTCGAATAATAGGAACAGTAGTTTAAAGTATTGGTCTGCATTCCCGCGGCTCTCCAAGAGGGTGTGGCTGCAGACTTGCACTTCCGCTAGTGACGTCACTTGCAGTCTTTTTTATTTTGTTCTATGTATTTATTATTTTTTGTTTGAATCTCTCAACATTTTACAACAGTAGCCAGGTGGTGAAGACAAGAAAAAAGAAACTAAATTACGAAGTCACTTGCACTCGACACAAATCGTGCGTGTTCCCAATGGAGACAAGACGCTATGGTTAAACGATTAAAACTAATTTAGTACCGTAACCTACAGGGTCCTGCAAGCCATCTGTAGGAGAAAAAGACAAGACCCGCAAATCCGTGGCCACAGAACAGCAGAATATGAACGCAATGCACAAAGTCTCTCGCTAAGCGTTTTCCTCCTGTAGAAAAACATAAACACTTAACATGGCGTAATGTAGTAAGATGCTATTAAAATATCAAATTCAATATACAGTTTATTAGTATAATGAATATGTATATAGTATTTTCCTCCCACACCGCAAAACGTGGCATAATGGACTAAGATGATACAGACCAAACTCAATGCTCTTCATTATTAAAATATAGCCTACATAACTAATATATACAGGCAAGCAGGTGAGCCCAGAATAAACGCAACACGCACAGTTTCGTGTTAAGCGGTTTTCCATACAGAATAAACTGTCTACAGCTCTTTTATATCATCGTCTTTGTCCATTAAGCTACATTACGTGTTTTATTTACATTATCGCTAGCTTGTTTACTCACTGGAGCAGCTTGTTTACTCACTGGAGCAGCGATAGCAATTCGCGTGTACAAGTTCATCTGCTGTATGGCCTTCTTAACAAGTTTAATTCTTCAGTTCATATATTTAAGTGATGTTTATAGGTACTAAATTCATAGTATTGAATATTGTATATCTTGTGGACTGTTAATTACGTGCCATTATGCATATTTACCGTTCTACTTAATGACGCAGCAAAATATAATGACCTTTCACCTACTTCTATCTGTGAGCTTCAGGTGCCACCTAACGGCAGTACACAGTACTACAATTATGTTTAATTGCAGTACATGTTAAATACTTGAAGAATATGATTATATATTATTGTTTCTTGCCTATTATGTCGATTTATTGTTATTACTGTCTACTGATTGTTATCTCTGTTAATTCCTTGTTAATTTCAGACCACATCTATACAAATGTCCACAACCTGTGCCTAAACAAGAAATGCCCTGTTGTCTGACTGTGCTGTCAATTGCTGTCAATTGCTGTTAATTCTCAATCACTTATTAAAATCTGGAACTGAATCCTGCCTCCGGTGTCCTTACCGACACACCAGTGTGAACACAAACCCACTTGAACTGATGCACATTCAATTCTAAATAATCCTTTTCTACATTGGTCCTTCGAGCCGGATGAGTGTTTACACTGGACTCAAGATGTCAGAACCTCTAGAATATCAAGGGGCACGGCCTAAACGTTCAGTTCGCCCGTCAACATATCTCCAAGATTTCGAAGTTCAGTATCCAGGGAAACCTCAAGTTACTGTACCTTTCACACAGACAGCACAGCAGACACGTGGGCAAGAAGATTACCAGCCAGGTGACATGACAGGTTCTGGTCTGCAAGGTTCCAGAGATTACAGAACAGAAGAGGGCGCCGAAGGGGGAATACCCATTCCTTACCTCTGGATCCTCACAAGACAGTGCATGACCTTGAAAAAGAGAATAGAGAGCTTTGTCAATCGCAATTATCAATGAGAGAGGAGATCAGACGACTGACAGAAATCCAACAAGGTATGCAAGACATGTTAATGAGGTGCCAGTCAAGTCAGAGGTCATCTCCTACTCCCAAACAACAGCACGTATCCCCAACACCTCCGGTGCCCTCACCTAGAACTATTTTCAGAGAGTCAGAAACACCTTTGCCAAAACTAGCACCCCGTGCTCAACCAGCTCAACCAGTACACAGATTTCCCACTCCAAAGAGTACAAACCCTTATGATACAGATGATGATGCACGACATGCACGACATGCAGTTCGACGTCATTACGATGACTTCCCTGCTATTGGGAGAGTATCAGCCCATGTTCCTTCAAGCTTGCCTGACCCCTACAGACATTACCTGGGTCGACAGCAGACAGAGATGGACAGGTCAGCCCCTACCCCCTCCAGGCCTACTTCACACTATTCCATCCAGCCCTATGGGTTACCAGCAAACCAACCTGGGTGGCAGAAGAATGTGACTAGACAGGAGACAACGTACAGAGGTCCGCAGCCAACAATACCGAACTTTACCAGCCGAGACCCAGGTGAATTCGTCCGCCTTAAGCTAGCTTTGGGAAATCGGTTGCCAGAGGACGCAACTGAACTCTTTAAGTACCAGGTTCTAGTTGACCACTTGAAGTTAATGGAAGCCCGCTTGATAGCCGATTCATTCTTGAACTCCATTACTCCATATTCAGACACTATGGCAGCACTCACTGAGAGGTTCGGGCACCTCACCAACTCGCTCTAAATAGAATAGCTGCTGTAATGGACTCTCTGGACGTCCAATCTGGAGATACCATAGGCTTCGAATGCTTTGCTCTCCAAATCCAGGCACTTGTAGGTCTCCTTAAGACACTGGGCACAGAAGGAGAGGTTGAATTACGGTGTGGATCTCACTTGGCTCGACTTCTCACCAAACTACCTCCAGAGCTGCGGTCATCTTTCAGAAGGCACATGAGTTACGAGCCAGGTATTGTTTACACACTCCTTGACTTTGCTAAGTGGCTCAAGTTTGAATCATGGTGTCAAGACACTGAAAGCATTGGTGGAGACAGAGTTCGTAGAGACAGAGCCAGACAGAGAACGGACTTCCGCAGAGATCCCAAGGTGAAATCTCAACCAATCACCATCCTCCATGGTGCAGATCAACCATCATCACCAGTGCTGCCACAGTCAACTAAGAGCACAACCAGAAGCCACGCCTTCTGCCCTTACTGTGACTGCAAAGACCACTACCTGAGCCAGTGTACGTCCTTCCAAGCACTTTCCAAAGACCAAGTGACTGAGTGGATAAAGACGAATAATAGATGTTGGAAGTGTGGACGCTCCCATCGAGCTGTGCAGTGCACTTTGAAGAAGCCATGTCGTTTGTGCAACAGAAAGCACTTGCAAATCCTCCATGATGTAAATGATAAGCCAGTGAAGGAAGGCACCTGCCTTGTCAGCTCTACCAACACTCCCCTGTATATGGACAGGCCTGAAGGGTCCAGTCGAGTGCTTCTCAAGGTCATTAGAGTGATCCTGCAACACAAGGGTAAGAGCTTAGACACATATGCCGTGCTCGATGACGGTTCCGAGCGTACAATCCTTCTGTCATCTGCAGCTCAAAGACTAGGCCTCACAGGACAGTCAGAGGATTTAGCCTTGAGGACCATAAGACAGGACATCACAAAGCTCCATGGTACAGCAGTTTCCTTCAGGATCTCAACACCCTTTCAACCTCATAAAAGCTATCTCATCGAGAGAGCCTTTACAGCTGAACCCTTGAGCCTGGCAGAACATTCATATCCTGTTGCAGCCCTTCAACAGAAATACAGACACTTGAGAGGTCTACGGCTTCAGCCCATCCATAAAGCCAGCCCGCTGCTGTTGATCGGGGCAGACCATCCTCATCTGATATCCCCTATAGAACCAGTCCTCCTTGGTCCACCAGGTGGCCCTGCAGCCATCAAGACACGTCTGGGCTGGACATTGCAAGGTCCAGCACGAGTCCTTGAAGAGAAATTAAAGCCCCAACAGTGTCTGCACATTACCGTTAAACCTTCGATGGTTGAGCTTTTCCAGAATGTTGAAAAACTCTGGCAGGCCGACGTCCTCCCCATCAGGTCAGAGGGTCTGGTTACACGCTCAAAACAAAATGAAGAAGCCCTTAACCGTCTACAGACTCAGACCACCAGAGTACTGGTTGACGGAGTCAGCCGATATGCTACCCCACTCCTTCGCAAGAAAGACATGCCTCTTATTCAGGCTCCTAAAGAGGCAGTGCTGTCCAACTTAAGAAGCACAGAAAAGCGTCTGGAAAGGGACCCCATCAAAGCAGCTGCATACAAGGAAGAAATAAGGAAGCTAGAAGTCTCTGGCTATGCACGCAAACTTCCTCCTGAAGAAGTCAACGTTGAGGGTGAGTCATGGTTCATTCCTCACCATATGGTTCAACATAACGGAAAGAACCGTGTGGTTTTTAACTGTTCGTTCCAGTTCAGAGGCCACAGCTTGAATGACTACTTACTGCCTGGACCTGCGTTAGGCCCTTCCTTATTGGGCGTCCTGTTACGTTTTCGTGAGCATACAGTGGCGGTGAGTGGAGATATTAAGGGGATGTTTCATCAAGTCTGCCTCCTTCCTAAAGATAAACATCTCCTCCGCTTTGTGTGG
>NW_015542563.1:371510-378317 GCF_001515605.1 Sinocyclocheilus anshuiensis
AAGCTACATTACGTGTTTTATTTATAATGATTTTCTATAGGAGGAAAATGTTTAACGTGCAATTTAACGCATTGCTGCTTGCCTGTACTGAGTTGATCCTTTTAAAATCACTTAATGCATTTCATAATGCATGTTCATATTTGTTCTTCTGTATATACTTTGAGTCAACAACAAGACATATAGGCTACTGAATTGTCTGTATCATCCGTTATTATGCCACATTAAGCGTTTTGCTGTATGGGAGGACAAGTGAAAGTTTGCGCATTGTGTTCATAGCCATCTGCTTGCCTTGTAGTACATTAAATAATAACTATATATCGAATTTGATCTCTTAATTGAAATTAATGTATCTGATAAGAAGTCACAGCCAATAAGAGTGCTTGTTATTGTGTGACGTCAGTCAATGATCGCTCACTGAAAAGAAGGGAGCATCAAGTGTTCTGAGGCTGAACAAGAACGATAATTTTCCATAAGGTGGACATTTATTTCGTGAGTCATTGAAACAATGTAAGTGTGCTTTGATATACTTTACTAGGAGATTCTTTATTTATGTTTGTCAAGTGACGGTATAATTGTATTAGTACATTATCGCTAGCTTGTTTACTCACTGGAGCAGCTTGTTTACTCACTGGAGCAGCGATAGCAATTCGCGTGTACAAGTTCATCTGCTGTATGGCCTTCTTAACAAGTTTAATTCTTCAGTTCATATATTTAAGTGATGTTTATAGGTACTAAATTCATAGTATTGAATATTGTATATCTTGTGGACTGTTAATTACGTGCCATTATGCATATTTACCGTTCTTATTTATGACGCAGCAAAATATAATGACCTTTCACCTACTTCTATCTGTGAGCTTCAGGTGCCACCTAACGGCAGTACACAGTACTACAATTATGTTTAATTGCAGTACATGTTAAATACTTGAAGAATATGATTATATATTATTGTTTCTTGCCTATTATGTCGATTTATTGTTATTACTGTCTACTGATTGTTATCTCTGTTAATTCCTTGTTAATTTCAGACCACATCTATACAAATGTCCACAACCTGTGCCTAAACAAGAAATGCCTTGTTGTCTGACTGTGCTGTCAATTCTCAATCACTTATTAAAATCTAGAACTGAATCCTGCCTCCGGTGTCCTTACCGACACACCAGTGCGAACACAAACCCACTTGAACTAGTGCACATTCAATTCTAAAGAATCCTTTTCCACATTTGGTCCTTCGAGCCGGATGAATGTTTACACTGGACTCAAGATGTCAGAACCTCTAGAATATCAAGGTGCATGGCCTAAACGTTCAGTTCGCCCGCCAACATATCTCCAAGATTTCGAAGTTCAGTATCCAGGGAAACCTCAAGTTACTGTACCTTTCACACAGACAGCACAGCAGACACGTGGGCAAGAAGATTACCAGCCAGGTGACATGACAGGTGCTGGTCTGCGAGGTTCCAGAGATTACCACACAGAAGAGGGAGCCGAAGGGGGAACACATGATTCTTTAGAGGTAACCGGTCCACAAACAGAGCCATGGTACCTTATTAGAGACCAGTGGAGTGAACAAGATGAATATACCCATTCCTTACCTCTGGATCCTCACAAGACAGTGCATGACCTTGAAAAAGAAAATAGAGAGCTTCGTCAATTGCAATTATCAATGAGAGAGGAGATCAGACGACTGACAGAAATCCAACAAGGTATGCAAGACATGTTAATGAGGTGCCAGTCAAGTCAGAGGTCATCTCCTACTCCCAAACAACAGCACGTATCCCCAACACCTCCGGTGCCCTCACCTAGAACTATTTTCAGAGAGTCAGAAACACCTTTGCCAAAACTAGCACCCCGTGCTCAACCAGTACCAGCACCACACAGATTTCCCACTCCAAAGAGTACAAACCCTTATGATACAGATGATGATGCACGACATGCTCCTCCTCCAGTTCGACGTCATTACGATGACTTCCCTGCTAGTGGGAGAGTATCAGCCCATGTTCCTTCAAGCTTGCCTGACCCCTAGACATTACCTGGGTCGACAGCAGACAGAGATGGACAGGTCAGCCCCTACCCCCTCCAGGCCTACTTCACACTATTCCATCCAGCCCTATGGGTTACCAGCAAACCAACCTGGGTGGCAGAAGAATGTGACTAGACAGGAGACAACGTACAGAGGTCCGCAGCCAACAATACCGAACTTTACCAGCCGAGACCCAGGTGAATTCGCCCGCCTTAAGCTAGCTTTGGGAAATCGGTTGCCAGAGGACGCAACTGAACTCTTTAAGTACCAGGTTCTAGTGGACCACTTGAAGTTAATGGAAGCCCGCTTGATAGCCGATTCGTTCTTGAACTCCATTACCCCATATTCAGACACTATGGTGGCACTCACTGAGAGGTTCGGGCGACCTCACCAACTCGCTCTAAATAGAATAGCTGCTGTAATGGACTCTCTGGACATCCAATCTGGAGATACCATAGGCCTCGAACGCTTTGCTCTCCAAATCCAGGCACGATAGCCGATTCATTCTTGAACTCCATTACTCCATATTCAGACACTATGGCAGCACTCACTGAGAGGTTCGGGCACCTCACCAACTCGCTCTAAATAGAATAGCTGCTGTAATGGACTCTCTGGACATCCAATCTGGAGATACCATAGGCCTCGAACGCTTTGCTCTCCAAATCCAGGCACTCGTAGGTCTCCTGAAGACACTGGGCACAGAAGGAGAGGTTGAATTACGGTGTGGATCTCACGTGGCTCGACTTCTCACCAAACTACCTCCAGAGCTGCGGTCATCTTTCAGAAGGCACATGAGTTACGAGCCAGGTATTGTTTACGCACTCCTTGACTTTGCTAAGTGGCTCAAGTTTGAATCATGGTGTCAAGACACTGAAGGCATTGGTGGAGACAGAGTTCGTAGAGACAGAGCCAGACAGAGAACGGACTTCCGCAGAGATCCCAAGGTGAAATCTCAACCAATCACCATCCTTCATGGTGCAGATCAACCATCATCACTAGTGCTGCCACAGTCAACTAAGAACACAACCAGAAGCCAAGCCTTCTGCCCTTACTGTGACTGCAAAGACCACTACCTGAGCCAGTGTACATCCTTCCAAGCACTTTCCAAAGACCAAGTGACTGAGTGGATAAAGACGAATAATAGATGTTGGAAGTGTGGACGCTCTCATCGAGCTGTGCAGTGCACGTTGAAGAAGCCATGTCGTTTGTGCAACAGAAAGCACTTGCAAATCCTCGATGATGTAAATGATAAGCCAGTGAAGGAAGGCACCTGCCTTGTCAGCTCTACCAACACTCCCCTGTATATGGACAGGCCTGAAGGGTCCAGTCGAGTGCTTCTCAAGGTCATTAGAGTGATCCTGCAACACAAGGGTAAGAGCTTAGACACATATGCCGTGCTCGATGACGGTTCCGAGCGTACAATCCTTCTGTCATCTGCAGCTCAAAGACTAGGCCTCACAGGACAGTCAGAGGATTTAGCCTTGAGGACCATAAGGCAGGACATCACAAAGCTCCATGGTACAGCAGTTTCCTTCAGGATCTCAACACCCTTTCAACCTCATAAAAGCTATCTCATCGAGAGAGCCTTTACAGCCGAACCCTTGAGCCTGGCAGAACATTCATATCCTGTTGCATCCCTCCAACAGAAATACAGACACTTGAGAGGCCTACCGCTTCAGCCCATCCATAAAGCCAGCCCGCTGCTGTTGATCGGGGCAGACCATCCTCATCTGATATCCCCTATAGAACCAGTCCGCCTTGGTCCACCAGGTGGCCCTGCAGCCATCAAGACACGTCTGGGCTGGACATTGCAAGGTCCAGCACGAGCCCTTGAAGAGAAATTAAAGCCCCAACAGTGTCTGCACATTACCATTAAACCTTCGATGGTTGAGCTTTTCCAGAATGTTGAAAAACTCTGGCAGGCCGACGTCCTCCCCATCAGGTCAGAGGGTCTGGTTACACGCTCAAAACAAGATGAAGAAGCCCTTAACCTTCTACAGACTCAGACCACCAGAGTACTGGTTGACGGAGTCAGCCGATATGCTACCCCACTCCTTCGCAAGAAAGACATGCCTCTTATTCAGGCTCCTAAAGAGGCAGTGCTGTCCAACTTAAGAAGCACAGAAAAGCGTCTGGAAAGAGACCCCATCAAAGCAGCTGCATACAAGGAAGAAATAAAGAAGCTGGAAGTCTCTGACTATGCACGCAAACTTCCTCCTGAAGAAGTCGACATTGAGGGTGAGTCATGGTTCATTCCTCACCATATGGTTCAACATAACGGAAAGAACCGTGTGGTTTTTAACTGTTCGTTCCAGTTCAGAGGCCACAGCTTGAATGACTACTTACTGCCTGGACCTGCGCTAGGCCCCTCCTTATTGGGCGTCCTGTTACGTTTTCGTGAGCATACAGTGGCGGTGAGTGGAGATATTAAGGGGATGTTTCATCAAGTCTGCCTCCTTCCTAAAGATAAACATCTCCTCCGCTTTGTGTGGCGGGACCTGGATAGAACCAAACCTCCTGAGGTCTACGAGTGGCAGGTGTTGCCCTTTGGCACCACTTGTAGTCCATGTTGTGCCATTTACGCCCTTCAACGGCACATCATGGACCATAGCAATTCTGGTGATGATGTCAGAGCCACGGTAGAGAGAAACTTCTACGTAGACAACTGCTTGCAGAGCCTACCGTCACCCGAAGAAGCAAAACAACTTGTGGATAAACTCCGCCAACACCTGGCCAGTGGTGGTTTCGATCTTCGTCAATGGGCAAGTAATGTTCCCAGTGTGGTTGAGCACCTGCCATCAGATGCACGATCGAACAGCACAGAGCTGTGGCTGTCACAAGATCGGACTGACATTCAGGAATCCACCCTGGGTTTAAGATGGTACTGCCAATTAGACACCCTTGGGTATAAAACCCGCCAAGTGACACCTGGACCACGTACCCTTCGTTATATCTACAGGGTTCTCGCAACTCAGTATGACCCCCTTGGTTTAATTCTCCCATTTACCACACGTGCTAAAGTCTTAGTACAAAGGTTGTGGGATAAGCAGAGGGAATGGGATGATCCCAACCTACCAGATGACCTCTTGAAATCCTGGAATGACTGGGAAGAAGAACTCCCTGCTTTGGCCAACATCTCCCTGCCTCGCTGTTTCGTCCATTTAGGCACTGACCAGTCCCAGGTCACCAGGCAGATACACATCTTCTGCGATGCTTATGGGTCTGTCTCATATCTGCGCACAGAAAATGCCAGAGGTGAAGTCCAGATTGCTTTTATCATGGCCAGGTCCAGAGTTGCTCCTAAGCGGCGACGTACCATCCCTCGATTGGAGTTATGTGCAGCCCTGAACGGTGCTCAGCTAGCTAAACTCCTTGAGACTGAGCTTACTGTGGCAATCAGCAGAGTGGTCCTGTGGACAGATTCCACAACAGTACTCTCTTGGATAACATCTGAATCATGCAGATTCAAAGTATTCGTCGGAACAAGGATAGCTGAGATCCAAGACCTTACTGCAAGGTGTACCTGGCGGTACGTGGACTCTGATAGGAATCCAGCGGATGACCTTACCCGAGGTAAAACCCTCAAAGACCTGTCAGTGACCAACAGATGGAGCCAAGGACCATCATTCCTCCTTGAACCCGAGTCAGCATGGCCGACAACTCCTACTATACAAACTCCTGAAGACCGAGCAGAACAACGCAAGGGAATTTTTTGTGGCATTTCAACAGAAGTTACTGTCCCAAACATTCCTGAACCTGATACCTACAGCTCGTGGAAGGAGCTAGTAGAGGCCACAGTCCAGAACCTTAAAGGACCGGAACAGCCATCAGCTTCAGATTATCTAGCTGCAGAATCGCTAATTCTACAGAAATGCCAGATTGACAGTTTCCCTGAAGAGTACAGATTACTCAAAGCTGGGAAGCCTGTACAGTCAACCAGTCGGCTACTCACCCTTGCACCAGAATTCGACGAGTCCCATCAGCTCATCAGAGTTGGTGGCCGTCTGCGTCGGGCAGAAGGACTGGAGTTATCAGCAATCCACCCCATAATTCTGCATCCTCATCATTTCAGCACTAAATTGCTGATCCAGGACTATGATAACAAGCTCTGTCACCCAGGACCAGAGCGAGTTTTCGCGGAAATGAGGAGGAATTTCTGGATATTAAGAGGACGGGAAGCTATCCGCAAGCATCAACATCTATGCAGAGACTGTCAAAGGTGGAAGAACAAGCCGATTATTCCCAAAATGGCAGATCTACCACCCGCCCGATTGAGACTCCATAAACCACCATTCTACAGTACTGGCATGGACTGTTTCGGGCCATTCCAAATTAAGATCGGCAGACGCAGTGAGAAAAGGTGGGGGATAATCTTTAAGTGCCTCACCACAAGGAGTGTACATCTAGATCTTCTCACTTCAATCGATACAGACTCATTTTTCAGACCACATCTATACAAATGTCCACAACCTGTGCCTAAACAAGAAATGCCCTGTTGTCTGACTGTGCTGTCAATTGCTGTTAATTCTCAATCACTTATTAAAATCTGGAACTGAATCCTGCCTCCGGTGTCCTTACCGACACACCAGTGCGAACACAAACCCACTTGAACTGATGCACATTCAATTCTAAGTAATCCTTTTCTACAGTATCTTAATACATTAAGCCATATTAAGTGTTTGTTTTTCTACAGGAGAGAAAATACTTAACGAGACTTTGTGCATTGCGTTCATATTCTGCTGTTCTGTGGCCACGGATTTGCGGGTCTTGTCTTTTTCTTGCAGGAC
>NW_015542563.1:378341-380470 GCF_001515605.1 Sinocyclocheilus anshuiensis
TGACTTCGTAATTTAGTTTCTTTTGTCTTGTCTTCACCACCTGGCTACTGTTGTAAAATGTTGAGAGATTCAAACAAAAAGTAATCAATAAATAGAACAAAATAAAAAAGACTCCACGTCGCTAGCGGAAGTGCAAGTGTCTGAGAGTGCAAGTCTGAGAGTGCAAGTGCAAGTCTGCAGCCAGACACTTCTCCGGCTCTCGGGACCCGACTGGATGTTTTGCGCCGCGAGATTAAATTCCTGAATAAAACGCGGTCGGTAACTCTGGTGTAATTTGAACGGGAGCGGGCGGTCTAACAATATCCCGTTATCGACGTCCATTCAGAACAGCATATCTGCGCTTTATTCTTATTGACCACCGGTACAGCTTGCGCTCAGGACTGTTATGCATGCGCTGCACGCATGCTTTAAACGTCACGCGTTTTATTTGCGTGGTCTGTGCGCAGCATGTGCATAACGATGCTCAGAGCAGGCTGTACCGGTGGTAAATATACGGCCCTCAGACAGGACAGGCAGGTTGTCGATGAGTGACCGAGCAGAATAAGGATGGAGCAAAGTGTGGATGCGCTGTCCTTGAAGGACGTTCAACTCCGATTTGTTTATATTTTGCATAGCCTATCATTTTAAATGAAAGATGTCGTATTTATTTATTTTTCCCTGCCACACTTTTCCTACTGTGTTAACAGAAAAATGTCAAACGAATTTAGTATTTTGACAAGACGAATAAAAATAGCTAATAGGCTATTTTTGTACAACCTTTTTATTTTATTTTCTCTCTGCAACACTTTTTCCCTATTGTGTTGTAAATGTTAAACGAATTGTATCCTGACAAGACGAATCAAAATAAGAAATACAATTTTTGTACATTTTTATTTTCTCTGACACTTTTTTTTCCTAGCTACTGTGTTGCATAAAATATTAAACGAATTTTGTGTCTTAAGATAATTCATATAAATTCAAGTCAAAGTCAATAAATTCAAGAGTCTTGACAAGACGAATAAAATAACATACAATTTTGTGCAGAATACACTTTTATTTGTTAGCCTATCTCTCTTTCTTTCAGTAGCGGAAATTTAAATGTGAGATTCCGGAAACGAGATCTAAATTTAGCGGGAACGGTCGGGTCGGGAAGAAAACTATTCTAAGCGGACAGCGAGTGAACAAAGAGTGAATATATAGCGGGAGCGGGTGGGTGCGGAATATAACCTTGCGGGAGCGGGACTAAAAACAGTCCCGCGCAGACCTCTAATTTAAAGAAACGCTAATATTTTGAGCGCGAAAAAATCTCGTTTTTCCTGTGGTTTGCAAGATCACAGGTATTTTGTATTTAGGTGCAATAAATCGAAGCATTAAAGCATGAGTTGAATTAAAGTTAAATATGAAAATACTTACAGGAGTGATAAAAATCAAACTTCACTCACAACACTACGTGAATTCAGCGCTTCCACATCTCAACGGTTAGGCTCATGAATATTAATCAGATGCGCGCTTAAAGGGATAGCGACCTGAAAATAAAATTTCTGTCATCGTTTACTTATTCTAAACCCGTGTAACTTTCTTTCTTCAGTTGAACACAATATATATATATATAATTTTTTTTAATAATGTTTGTAATCAAGCAATTGCCTGCATCCACTGACTTCCATACACCCCCCCCCATTTATGGAAGTCAATGGCTACTGGCAGCTGTTTGGTTACCAACATTATTCAACATATCTTCTTTTGTGTTCAACAGCAGAAAGAAACTCAAACCGGTTTGGAACAACATGAGGGTGAGTAAATAATGACAAAATTTTCATTTTCGGGTGTAAAAGTTCCTCGTTACCCTTTCGATGATGAAGGCTTTCTTATTTTCAAACAGCGCTTTCTACGGAAAAAAAGATATTAGATCTTTCAGAGACCAAAGAAATCAAGTTCTCTTAGAAACCAATGGTGTAATGAAAAAACAAACAAGTCTCACTTAATTTGATATGATGTATATTTTCTTCAGATTAAGCAAAAAAACTAGTCAACCAAAATAAAATGGTTTTATGAAACATGTATTTAGTATTTGATGAAGCTACATGTCCATTCTAAATAATAACCGTTAACTTTATTGAAGGGTTTAAGTCCCAGTTTAAAACATTATA
>NW_015542563.1:380693-400097 GCF_001515605.1 Sinocyclocheilus anshuiensis
TTTCAGCATCATTACTCCAGTCTTCAGTGTCACATGATCTTCAGAAATCATTCTAATATGCTGATTTGCTGCTCGAGACACATTTCTGATTATTATCAGTTGAAAAAAACTATATATATATATATATATATATATTTTTTTTTTTTAATTGGGACTTTTACATATTTCCACATTTAGGCTCTAGAAAAGCAGGTTCAATGAGGTTTACATATACAGAGACATGCACAAATGTGGGAACATCCCATGCACCACATCCACCACGTTTCTTTCCCACAATTTGGTTTTCTTCATCTTTCTTCCCAATGCTCCAGCTGTTTCTGAAGGGTGCGTTCAGTGAGCTCATATCCCATCATCCCCGGAGGCATCATGCCGTGAGCTCTGAGCAGACACTGCAGCGCGAGGAAGAGCGTCCGCTGGAGATCTCCTAGTCATCATCGTCATCCTCGTCAGATGAAGAGCGGCAGCGGTTCTAGCGGTAGCAGTGCGCAAGGCTGCGGAGCTGCTTGGACACTGAGATCTTGGCGGGTTCGGGGCCATGCGAGAGGAAGCTGGGGGCCACACGGCGCAGGTCCAGCACAGCGCACGCTTTCTGGAGCTCAGACAGCTGGAGACCCACGGCAGGACTGGACTGAAGAGACGTCAGCACAGGAAGACCAACCACCGGCTGAGAGGAAGCTGAGAGAGATAGTGAAATGTGATAGATAAAACTGAAATAAATAAATAAATAGCAATACACACACTTACTTACGCTCGCACACACACTCAAACACACACACACACTCACTCACACTCATGATGATGCACAAAACCAATTTTTAAGGTGTAGTTACTACAGTTATTGCTTTTGCTGTAAAATCACAAGTAATGAACATGTATATGAATATTTCCTTTCAAACAGTTATAAGCTGTCGGACTCTGTCATTTTGTTTATGTATTTACCACACTTTTCCTGTACTAACACTAACTGTAGTAACCACTGTCTTTATTATGTAGAAACTATTGTTTACCAGGGTAAAATACAGGTGAAAAAATAGACCCTAGATCTGTATCCTAAAGCCATTCTTCTTTTCGTAAGCTATAATCATTTGACAGGTCGTGTGTTATTGATTCACTGTCGTATGTGTATTCCTCTAGCTTTATAATTGTTAATCTGTACATAAACTGAATATATTGGCTATTAAACAAGCTCACCTGTAAATTCCACCAGTGCGTCCCGATAAAGTTGGAATAATGCCCCAGCTGGAGTGTAACTACCTCCCTACACGTGCCCCTCATGATGTCCTTTAGATATTAAAACATTTTAATCATCGGTTTAGTCAAACTGAACATGATATTTCTCATGATGTGTTTGGAAAACACACAGCGGCCGCTACAGAGGAACCCCGCGTTTGCGCGCCCACCCCCTCTCGCGCAATCCCGCACTCCGATTGGCTGGCACAGCGCACCTAGCGTTGTGATTGGCTGAGGGAGCTGTCGCTCGGCGGAGGCGTAGTTTGGTTTCACCGCGCCTTATTCGCGCACATGTGCAGCGCTAGTAAACGAGAATAGTTGTCACGTTGTGAAAAGTAAACAAATGCATTTCCTGTATCTGGAAAAATTTCATTTAATTATAAGCTAGTTTCGTTTCCTTTCAGATGAACAACAAACACGCTAATACAGATACGAATGCGTGTTCTGCTCTAGTTCTGTACAGGCAGAATTAATCATTTTTATTTTTTAGTGTTTTAGTGCAACTTTTATCAGCTGACGTCTGACATGTGAAAACTGATTTATTATTATTATTATTTTCTAACATGCTTAATGAAGTAGTTTTATAGTGCAACCTTTTAAAAAGTAAGCGTCAAAAGGCGTCGACGCCAGTCACGTGACACCGAAAGAGAAATGATTTACCTGCGGACTGTCACACCTGTGCGTGTCTGATCACAGCCATACTGATCGAGTCCGACACTCCTGATCTCTTATAATAGTCCATCTATATTTATTTAACCTTCTCAGTGGAGTTTCAGGTAAGAAACAACAGCGTTTCCTCTGTTTTTCAAACCTCAAGGCGTTTGTTTGTTTGCTGTGAAATATTCAAGTTTAATGTGAAACCTCTCAAGCGTCACAAAAGGTCGTGTTTGAATAGTTGTGAGAGCAGTGTGTGATTGCATTAGCTCTAAATGAAGCAGTTTCTGCTGGATGTTGTGTTGATTTCCGTGAGCTCGGGTGAAACCGGTTGAGCTGCATTATTACTCTTTACACTCAGCTGCTGCTCACGGTCTGCTTTAATGATTACACTAATGAATCAGAGTAACACTTAACACTGAAGTACTGTGTGTGTGTGTTAAATGCTGACTAATGCATGAGGAATCTCTGATAAACTCTGATCCAGCAGCTCTACTTGAACTCTGTGTTGGGATTTATGAATATAAAAAGCAGATGGTGGATATTTGATACAGATACAGATGCTTATTTTACACATTTGTTTTTGAATAATATAATAATTTCTATGTTATGTATAATATATTTTATAAGCAATATTTTACACACACACACACACACACACACACATATATAAATATATATACTGCATATCACAATATATTGTTTATATATTTTTTATAATTAATATTATAATTGATAAAAGGCCTACTGTATATATGTATGTGTGTGTATATATATGTATCAATGTATGTATATGTGTGTGTGTGTGTATATATATATATATATATATATATATACACACTGCCGTTCAAAAGTTTGGGTTCAGTAAAAATTTTAATGTGTTTTAAAGAAGTCTCTTCTGCTCATCAAGGCTACATTTATTTGATCAGAAATACTGAAAATACAGTAAAATTTTTAAAATATTATTGCAATTTAAAATAACTGTTTTCTATGTGAATATCTGTTAGAATGTAATTTATTTCTGTGATCAAAGCTGTATTTTCAGCATCATTACTCCAGTCTTCAGTGTCACATGATCTTCAGAAATCATAATAATATGCTGATTTATTATCAATGTTGGAAACAGTTTTGTTTTTTGGAACCTGTGATACTTTTTTCAGGATTCTTTGATGAATAAAGTTAAAAAGAACAGCATCTATTTAAAATAGACATCTTTTCTTACAATATAAGTCTTTATCATCACTTTTAATCAATTTTACACATCCTTGCCGAATAAAAGCATTAGTTTCTTTAAAAAAAATAAATAAATAAAAAAAACGAACCCAAAAATTTTGAACGGCTGTGTATGCATATTGTTAGAAACTTTTTCTGTTTTGAATAAACGCTGTTCTTTTTAACTTTATTCCTCGGAAAGGATTCAAGGAAACAACCAGAACTGTTAAGGGGATAATAATAGTTAACGGTAGTGATTCGTCTGCAATATTTGGGCATTTTGAGAAGATCTGCATTCGTTCTCTCTGCGTTTAGGACTCTGTTTGTGGAGATGTGGGACCTTCATATTGATCCTGAACTCAAAAAAGGGTCTGATTGGCGTTTCGTCAGTCTGTAGATTCAGAGCTAAACCACAGACATGATCACAGATCAGCAGTCCAGCCCAGAAAATCAGACTGATTTCAACATGCTGAAGCATGCAGACGAGATCAGGTGTGAAGGAGACCAGCCAGACAGAGAGCTGGAGGAACCGAGCGACCGCATAGAGAAGCCTGAGGATGAGGATGAGGATGAAGAACAGCTCCAGGACGCCTGGTGTCCAGAGAAAGCCATGCAGGCGTTCACGCCGAACGTGACGATCGTGCAGCCGACGGGACACGAGGACCTCCAGAAGCACATTGAGATGGAGAAGACTCCTCTACATGTGCAGAACTTCCACACAAACCCTCCTGAACATTTCCACCCGCCGTGGATTGACGATATAGACAAACCCCAAGGTAAACGACTCGTCTGAACAGCTTCACTAATCAGCATGGTTTGTTTTCAAAGCATATATGTGAGCACAAAAGCATGCAGTCTTAAGTCGCTGGGGTATATTTGTAGCAATAGCCAACAATACATTGTACGAGTCAAAATCATTGATTTTCTTTTATGCCAAAAATCATTAGGATATTAAGTAAAGATCATGTTCCATGAAGATATTTTGTAAATTCCTACCGTAAATATATCAAAACTTAATTTTTGATTAGTAATATGCATTGCTAAGAACTTAATTTGGACAACTTTAAAGATGATTTTCTCAATATTTAGATTTTTTTGCACCCTCAGATTCCAGATTTTCAAATAGTTGTATCTCGACCAAATATTGTCCTATCATAACAAACCATACATCAATGGAAAGCTTATTTATTCATCTTTCAGATGATGTATACGTCTCAATTTCCAAAAATTGACCCTTATGACTGCTTTTGTGCTCCAGGGTCGCATATAGCCAGATTAGTGTGGAACTGACAATATTTATGATCTTAAAATCAATACAGTAATGGACGATATCTGTATGAACACAGGAGTATGTCTTAATTAGTAATCGAGTAATTGTGCACTGCTTAGTATATGGATTTTAAAAAATAGTATGAAGTAAAAATAGTATGCACTCAAATGCATAAGTAACAGTATTGTCAGTATTGACATTATAACGTTGTGTTAAATTCTGTAAATGCAGTCATTTCTAATTATAATAATTGCATTTTGTGTAAAATATTTTACATTTTTAGTGTCAGTCTGATACAGTAAATGAGTTAAGAGAAAACAATTGGTTTCTGTTTGGTTTTTGGGTCGTTCGTCGTATTTAAACTGAAAGGTGTTATTTTAATATCCCTGATTTTGAGTTTTCATTTATTTTAGTACAATTTTAGTACTTTTGTTGTGTTTTAGTCATTTTTATTAGCTTTTTAAAAAATATGTCTATAGGCAAATAATATAATATATAATAATAATATAATTTTATTTATTTTAGTCAAATTTTAGTACTTTTGTTGTGTTTTAGTCATTTTTATTAGCTTTTTAAAAAATATGTCTATGTAGTTTATTAATAAATTTAGTTCCGTTTTAGTTTATTTTAGTACATCAAGTTAAACTAAACAAAAATTAGAAATGTTACTTTGGCAACTAGCTGAAATAAATAAGTTTAAGTTGTTTTAATATTTTATTATTCTTCAGTTAACGTAAGTGTTATGTTTTAGTTTTACTATTTATGAATATTTTGAATTATTTTTGTATTTCCTGTTTTTGTTGTCATTTAAAATTTTTTTTTTTTCATATCTGTAGTTTATTATTTTTTTCTAATATCTATTTTTTTTTAATTAGTTTCAGTTTTAGTTATTTTAGTAAGTTAAACTAACTAAAAATGAGAAATGTTGTCTTGGCAACTAGCTGAAATAAAATGTTTATTCATGTTATTCCAGTTAACATTTATTTTAAATAACAAAAATGTTTTTTAAATATTTTTTTATATTTTAATTTTAACTTGTATTTCAAGTGACAAAATAAAATATCTAAACATTTATTTAAAAAAAATAGTTACTTGAAATAAAATGTGAAATTAAAATAAAATAAAAAAGTCAATCGAGTAACAACAAATTTTTTTTTATAAGGTACAATAATACAATACAATAATAACCTTGGTCAAGTAGCGTGCATTGCATTGTGGGATACAGTATCATATACTGCACACATTATGGCAGATGACTCAAAAGTTGCTAAAAGAAAGAGTGCTTGTGTTGATCACAGATCTCTGTGTCTCTCTCAGACAGTCGTGTGGAGTGTGTGCGGTTGTGTGTGTGTGTAACGGCTGCCGCGGTGATTTTCCCGTTACTGACGTGGGCAGGATACAAGCTCCTCCCCTTCAAAGCCCCGCCCCTCGACAGCTCCGCCCTCCAGCTGATCTACACACTGCGCTGTGCGTTCTTCGCCAGCATTCCCATCGTGCTCGGTGAGCAAATATGCACTCTCATTTTAATCTAGAAAGCATTTTATATATACAAAAACAGGTTGACATTTTAGATGTTTCTGAAAGAGTCTCTTCTGCTCACCAAGGCTGCATTTATTTGATCAAAAATACAGTAAAAATAGTAGTAAAATATTACTAAGTAGTAAAATAGTAAAATATTTTTACAATATAAAACAGCTGTTTTCTATGTGAATCTACAGTCAAATATAATTTATTTCTGTGATGCGCAGCTGTATTTTCAGCATCATTACTCCAGTCTTCAGTGTCACATGATCTTCAGAAATCATTCTAATATGCTGATTTGCTGCTCAAGAAACATTTATTATTATTATCAACAGTTGTGCAGCCCGATATGTTTGTGGAAACCGTGACACATTTTATTTTCAGGTGTGCTGGTTCAGGGTGCGTCGCGTCTGAGGTTCGGGACGCTGAAGCCTCTGTTTGACGGGACGTGGGAGAACCGCGAGGTGGCCGTTCACGATCATTACGTGCGAGACTCGCTGCACCTGTACCTGCTCTACTTCCTGCAGCTCGCTGTCATGGCAACGTACACCCAACAGGAAATGCTCAAACTGGTGCCGCTCCTCACCATCATCTTCGTCTTCGGCAGGTGCGTGTTGGGAGCTACTTTTAAGACTCTTACATGTAAAATTTACATTAATCATAATACTCTAAAAATTACATTACTAATTATGTGTTACGGTATAACATGTATTTATAAGTAAATAAATTCAATACATAGAAATGTTACATGTTTCATAGTTGAAAATTTTTTACTTTTAAATGTAACTATTTATTGCAATACTCTAAAATTACATTACTAATTATGTGTTACATTTTTGGGGAAGGGGGAGATTTTCAATTATGTTTTTATGTAAATACATCTAATACGTAAAAATGTTACATGTTTCTTGGGAAAATGTTGCTTTTAAGACTTAAAATGTAACATTTACATTATTGCAGTGATCTAAAATGGCATTACTAATTATATGATACATTGATTGGGAAGGGAGAGATTTTCAACTGTATTTGTAAGTAAATAAATTCAACAAATGTTACATGTTTCTTAGAAAAATTATACTCCATTAAGTTGGAAAATGTTACTTCTAAGACTTTTAAATGTAGCATTTGCATTATTAAAATACTCTAAAGTTACAACACTGTTACATTGAGGGAGAGATTTTCAACTGTATTAAAATAAATTCAATAAATAGAAATGTTACACATTCTTAACTTTTAAAAGTAACATTTACACTATTACAATACTCTAAAAATGACTAAATATATGTAACATTGGGGAAATGGAGATATTTTCAACTGTATTAATAAGTAAATAAATTCAATAAATAGAAGTGTTACACATTCTTAACTTTAAAAATGTAACATTTACATTATTGCAATACTCTAAAATTACAAGAGATTTTGAACTGTATTAGCAAGTAAATTCAATAAATAGAAATGTTACGTATTTCCTACTTGGAAAAATGTTACTTATGACTTTTAAATGTAACCTTTACATTATTAAAATACCAAGTAAATCAATTTAATAAATGGAAAAAGAGATCTGGATATTATGTTGTGTATTCAGAAAGTAACACGTTACATTACTTGTTGATTGCAAAAAGTACACAGTGCACTGAAGAAATCATTTAATTCACTGTGACAATTTACGTAAGAATGGTTTTTTCAATTTACACAACTGTTGAATGTGTTTGTGTGGCTCATTAAAGCGCATGTGTGTTTTATTCTCAGGCTGATCTACTGGGTGTGTGTCGTGTTCGGCAGCAGTGTACGAGCGCTTGGATTCGCTCTCTCCTTTCTGCCTCTGCTTGTTCTGCTGGCCGCAAACCTTTATTTCATTGGCTCGGCGAGCGGACAGGAGGCGGTGTTTCACGTGGCCCCGCCCCCTACAGTGTCACCCCCAAAACAGAGGTGGTGGGGCTGAAAACCACGTCCGAATAATCAGAATTATCACTTAAATAGCGAGTCTTTTACTGCCGACGTCACATCCGTCCAGCCAGACGATCAAAACATAAAGACTGAATGAAAGACTCTCGCTCGCACTGAAAGGCAGAGATGATGAATGGGACGAAACTCAATATGCGTCATGAGACAAAACCAGTTTAACTGCTGCAAACGCTCGTGTTTCGGTCTTTCAGCAAATCTGACCTCAGTAGTTACTCACTATGACTACACACACACACACACACACACACACACACGCACACACTTTCACACTCTCTCACACACTCTCACACACGCACTCACACTCACACACACTCTCATACTCACTCACACACTCACACTCTAACACACACTCACACACACACGCACGCACACACACACGCACACACTTTCACACTCTCTCACACACACTCACACACGCACTCACACACTCACACTCTCTCACACTCTCTCACACACTCACACGCACGCACACACACACGCACACACTTTCACACTCTCTCCACACACACGTCTGAAATCAGAAGGAAACACAAAGTTATATCTGACTTCAGGAAAATGAATATTGTTTGTAGGACCATTAGAATGTCTTGCTTTATTTCATGACAATTAAACATTCACATCCTAAATTCTCACTATTGCTCAAAAAATTAATTATCTTCACTGTAATGTGAACAAATTACTGGTATATTATTAAAAAAAGGTTTAATTGTCATGAAAATAATGTCACAATGCAAGTATAAGGGAACTAAAATAGCAAAATGTAATTGCATTGTAACCTTGATGTGTATTTTCGAGATTAACTTAGTCTTGGATAATAGTAATGTTTTTTGTTCTACAGGGAAGTATTTTGATGTTTCCGACATGTTGTTTTTGTCAAGTTGTCGTTAAAATTGCTGAGATTCGTGCCATATTCCTCATATGGTTTCTAATAATGCAGTCTTGTGTCTAGAATCTAATGTTTCCATCTGTATATAACATCTGAATGTGTTTATGAATAAATGATGCACAAGATGTTTGATTCACATGCAGTAAAATCACTTCACTAAAAGCTTTAAAGAAAGACCACATAAAAATTCACAATCAATGAAATAACATTTGATATTTAATATATATAGTATATAAGTTATGTAAATAATTAAAGTTACTTTGTAAATTACAATAAATCAAGTGACATTTTAAAGTCTATGATGTTCAGTTATCCATGTTTCTTCCATCCATAACCAAAAGAAATACTAACTTAAGAAGATTTTAATCGAGGTGACTTTGGCCTTTTATCATAGACTTGCACTGAGAGCACTAATATGCCTATCATTTCTTTTATGAGTGTGTTATCTGCATTTTTTTTTTTTGATTTGATTAGTACACATCCTGGGGTTTTTAAAATGGTATGGGTGTGCATTTAATGTTAATTAATAAGCCTGAAATGCAAAACATGCCCCACTTTAGGGCAATTCACCCTGTGTGATATATTTTTAATATTTAAGATTTCTCCTAACAGATACTATAGTAAAATTACTTTACTAAAACTTCACTATAAAAACAATTAAAGGTTTTTAAAGAGACCCTATAAAGATTACAATCAAAGAAATAACAAAATATATGTATTTAATATAAAGTATTTTTTACTTAAATATTAAATATATATATATTAAAAAGTTTCAATATTTGATTTTTTTGAGGAAATAATGAACCAAAAAAAAAAAAAAATAAATATTAAAATGACAAACTTCTGCTGTACTAAAAAAACAAATAATAATAATAAAAAAATTAAAATATGTGCTTTATAATTGCAATTAGTGTAAAACTACATTTAAAGATTGCTCAGTTGGACAATAAAAATACAACCAATAATTTAAATACTTAATTGTTTTTAATATTCAAAAGTATTTTAAATATATTTGTATTATTTTCTTTACAGGCAAGTGTCTGGGAAAAAAAGTACATGTTTTTGTCATGCTGATATTTCACAGATTTCTGTCATATTCTTCATATGTTTATTAACGTTTATATTGTGTCTAGAATCTGATGCATGTACATCTGTACATAATGTTCGATTGTGTTTAAGAATAAATGACGCACAAGATGTCAGTCCACAAGAAAGTGCTGGATAAATATATATTATATAGCAAAAAAGAGAAGTTTTCGAATCCATATTTATATTTTATAAATCACTGAAAGCAACAACAACAAAAGGAAAGATTTCATGGTGCAAATCAACGTTTACAAAACGTCTTTATCGCATGATTATGTTAAAAACATCAAAACTAAACATACTAATCGCCGTGAGAATCCCTGAGAGCCTCCAGCAGTGCAGCTTCGACGAAATATGAAAGCATCAGGATTAAAGAGAAAATAATGTTTTAAATCTTTAAAATGTGCACAGCTGTCATCAATCTGGCCAATTCAATCGATTGCACAAGCAAACATCAAGTATGAAAAATGATGGCGTAAAAACAAAACAATCAAATAATAACTCCTTTGCACTTTTAGGCCAAGTATAATGGTTCAATTAAATCCAAACCCATCCAGAGAGAGTTTGTCTGTGTAATTGGTCAGCAGTATTTAACTCGCTCATCTAATCGTCAGTAATGTGTTTCTAATGGTAACCAGGTGTGTGCATTGGGGGCGGGGCTTGTACCGTAAGGTCTCAGTTGATTGGCTCGTAGCCCGACGAGTGCGACCTCCTCTTGCGGATCCAAACAAACACTCCACCCACGATAATGATGACCAGAGGAGTGCCAAGTCCAACGGCTATGATGATAATGATTAACGTGGAGAACGAGTCGGCCGGAGGCTCGCCCATGCCCACTAAAACAGTCCTGTGGAGTGAAGCAGAGTTCAGGGTTCAGACAAAGTCCTCAGTCAGTGTGTTTGGCGTCTCTATCAGTCAGTCACTGGTAATTTGATGCCTATAAAACATTGATCTGTTTGTCTGAGCGCCCTGTAACTTCTGACTCGACCAATCATGTGAGTTTGGGGGCGGGGCTATCTGTTTGATTGACCAATGGCAGATGAGGGTGTTCAGGAAACCTGTCTGCAAACGGTCAGTATTCTGTATTTCAGCTATTTAATATGATGTGGTTTAAACAGCACATCTTTACTTTAAATGAGTTTTTTTTTAAATATGGGAATTATTGTTGGTCACAATAGTAATTAGTGGGAAACTACAGTCAAAGATTTGGTTTGTAACAAATAGTAACAAATAAATATTTATTATAGTAGTATTATTTTAATATTTTTCTTAAAATATGCTACAGTAAAATAACTTTACTAAAAAGTAAACTTTTTTTAAAACAAAGTAAAAAAAAAAAGACCCCATAAAAATGCAATCAATGAAGTAACAAAATTTAATATGAATTTTAAATTAGTGCAGTCAAACGATTAATCGCAATTAATCGCATCCAAAACAAAAGTTTTTGTTTATATATGTGTGTGTACTGTGTATATTTATTATTTATTTTATTAACAGTTTGGAAAATGTGGGGGGGAAAAGTAAATGATGAACCAAAAAAAAAAACTAGTCAAGATCGCTCAGTTGAACAATCAGACCCAATAAAAAATGACAACCAATGAAGTAACAAAATTGAATATTCACTTAATATATATAGTACTTTTAATATTTTCTAGTATTCAAAAATAATGTAAAAAAAATTTGTAATATTTGATTCTTTTCCTCAGAAATCAAAGTGCGAAATAAACTATGTGCATGCAATGTCGTGGTCAGTTAAGTCAAGAAGTTACCAAAAATGTGATTAAAGCTGCCTTAAAACTGTGCATGCATGTAATATATTTATATGAGTCACATTTAAGAACATGTCTCTGAAATGGTTTTCCTGGAGCCCAGCACTGTCTCACTCATCTAACACCCGATTTAACTCGTCAGCTCATTAATAGAGACTTTAACCTGAAGTGGGTCAGAAAAGGTAAAAAGAGTTGAGAGAAATATGATGTGTGTCAGATCCGCGTCACGTTCAGCAGCAGCAGCTCTTAACCCTTGTGCGACCTTTTGAGTAATATTTATCCTTGAGTAAAATATATCCTTTTCAGTTTTGTTTTTTTGATAATTTTGCCTGTGTTATTGCCAACTGCATAAATTTTGGCACAGATGTGTATTTTTATTGGAATTTTACTATTTCACTTCAATTTCCTTGAATAAATCTGTTTTGCACTAGGTACAAAAAATGGTTTCCTATGGACCTATGTGTAACTTTTTTTAATTGACGCACAAGTGTTAAAGTAATAGCAGCCAAAACAACCTAATAACCAGCTGCTGTGATGTCTATTAATCAAAGTACAAAGAAAAAAAAGACGAAAAAAGAACTTTTATAGCTTTAAGGATTCATCTCTATTTAATTTAGAATTTAGTGTTTTATAACTTCAATTTCTGTATATTTCTGCTGAAGGGCACAGGTAAATATGACATTTATTATAATGGGTTTATATGAAGATTGTTTTAAGTTCACTTAAATTAGAAGTTATTTTTTAAAGTCTAATAAATGTTAAAATCGATAGCTCTCCATTATACTGTAATGTTGAATGGCTAGTCAATGGTTAAATATAAGGAGGGGGGGGCGATTTTATAGAGAAATCAGTATTGGTATCATTAATACTGGCCTTCAGTCATAAAAAAAAGACGCCATTAAACAAATATTAAAAAATATACTGTCTTTATGTTGTTTATACATTAATTTGAAGATTGAATGTGAAATTATTGCAATATAAAAGAGTATATACATTAATTTATTCCAGCAAAACAATTTGTTATGAGTTAAATCAGGTAGAAATAGCTCTTTAAGATAAACACGTTTTACAATGTGCCTCCGTCCCTCACAGTCTCGCTTTATTGATTGTTCTCAGTTCAGTCTCTATTGCTCATCACACTCACCAGCTGATGTATTTGGTGTCACTGTAAAGCACTGGGTCTTTATCGATGCCGAAGCTGATGTTCAGGCCGTACGTCTGAGGATCCTCTGTGAAATACGCCTGAACCAGACCGGACTGAGGGATGCGCTTCATGGACACGAGCTGGGAGTGTTTGCAAGGTGTGGCGTCCTCAAACACCGGCTCGGCTTTACGATATGCCACGGGCTTCCACTGATTATAACCCACAACACCGCTGCTGTTCACCGGAAACGACACCCACTGAGACACCTGACACAAGAGATGGGATTAAAACACTCACAGCAATCAACTCAACACAACTTACACCAGATTTCACATTGATGCATTTACGCTTTTATCCAAAGCAACATTTCGGTAAGACTTAAAGCCTTTATGCATAATGCATTATAAAGGTATTCATAAGGTACACTGTAATGCATTGTATCTTTTCCATAAAAAAACATAACCAAAGATTAAAAAAATCTCAAATTAAAATGCATTATGCTATTTGAAGGTTTGTTCGTCATGTGTAACTGTGGTTACAATTATTCCTGAGATCACTATAAGGTGCATTACAAAGCATAATTATTACTGCATTAAAACGACTTTTATAGTGCATTATTTAGAAAGGCTTTAAGTAAAGTTTTACCAGCATTTGAATTGTTTTTTTTTTAACCCCCCATTTTTTAACAGAGATGTGAAAGTGCACTATCTGAACTTAAATTGTTATAATTAATCAACGCTTTTGGACTCTTTTTAAAGAAGACAATCAGCAGATTATTGTAGACGTGGAATCATTTCAAAATATGAAAGTATCAAAAAGTTATAGAATTTTAAATTTACTGTAAAGAAAATGCACTGTACATTTTTTTATATTTTATATAAAATAAAAAAAAATTCATAACAGGTTTTACTCTAAAATTGCTATAAAATTAAAGCCTTATGTCTAAATAAGTTCTGTTCCAAATTTGAAGTTGATATTAAAAAAATTGAGGTTCCTGTTAGATTTTATTCAGGGCGTTATACCACAAACAGCCACCGGGTGACACCCAAACTCCATTGACATTCACAAAATATCACAAAATAACTACAAAATATGGAATCTTGAGACTCAGACCTTTCCAATGATATGTATTTTGTCAAGATTATAAAAAGTTTTGATTGTAAAATACCGTAATACATTATGTAATTTGATACTTAACACCGCTAAATAATTTTAAAGTACCATTTCCATGACCACGCAATGTCCGATTTCAAAATGGCTTTCACAGGATGAATTTTGAGCCTTTAAGCTTTCAAATCATATCATATTTAGGGTGATTACTAAAATATTTGATAGGGTAAAAAGGCAATAAAATATGTAATGGCTGCTGATTGGCCTCGTTTAAATCAGTGGAGTGCTGGAGCCGAATAAAGCCTCATAAATGCACATATGAATGTGTTTTAAGTACTTCATTGTAATATAAAACAAAAATACAAGTGGTTTTATTGTGTGTTCAATAACCTGTGTTATTTTCAGTGTCTTGAATACTTGATACTGCTGATCGACACTGATAAATGTCATCTGTTGCTGCTCTGTTGTGTATTTGTTCTTTTTATTAACTAATGTTAATGAATCAATACTGTAGTAAAGGTATTGCTCATTGTTAGTTGATAAATTAACTAACCTTATAGGGCTGGGACAATAAATCGATGCATCACGATTCGTGGATCGATTCTGAGATTTTCGGAACGCATCGTGATTCTCTCTCGAATCGATTCTGAGATTAGTTTTTAACAGCAGATGGCGCTCTAAGCTAGTTTTTAACCACACACTCAAATTGTCATGAAGAAGAGCGCTTGCGCGTTCGGCTGAGTAATGTAAGTGGTTAAATGTACTTGCACATGGGCTTTTATGATGCGAGATTAATGTAAACACAGCCCACTGTGAACATCCTTTTCGGAAGTAATTCGCTTCAACCTTTTCGAACTTTATGAATGATTATTTTAGGTTCAAGTGGCACGTGTGTAAGGAACTGGAAGCAAGCAGAATACGGCGGCTTCTAAAGCACGCAGTGCCATTTGCTGTTAAAAACTAAGCTCAGAATCGATTCAAGAGAGAATAGCGATGCCTTCGGAAAATCTAAGAATCGATGCGGAATCATTTCTCGATTCGCGATGCATCGATTTATTGTCCCAGCCCTAATGTCCAGGTTTGCTGTGGTTTTCACCTTGAAGATGGAGGGTGTGTACTCATCGTCTATGGAGCTGTGGACATCCACTCGTCCCTGGAATCCAGAGTCGCCTACAGACTGAAACTCCAGAGCGAATCTGGAGTGGTTTCCTCGCAGCGTCACGCCTTCCAGCCACACGCGCAGCTGCGAGGAGTTGGCATTATGACGGAGACTCGGCCAGGTTTTATCACGACCCTCCGACTCAAACGCTGAGAACTGATGACAGAAGAGAAATCAGACACACGAGTCACTCTAAATCTATACAGAACATGTTATACGTTTGTCACTGTAGTTCTGCTGACCTGCAGACAGAGGGAGCCATTGAGGAAACTCTCTGTTTTCTCTCCGCCGCACAGCTTTACCGTGAGATCCGATTGGCCGACGGTTTCGTTCAGGTCGGACCAGATGAAGTTCTGGAGCTCGTATGGAGGGTAAAAGCTGGACTCTGCGGTCTGCTGGGGGTCGGCGGTGTTATTAACATCATCATACTCCCACACCTGAGAAACAGACACAGCAGTGTTTTCACGTTTTCATTTCTTACCTTCATCTTTCTGCAGGGTTGCAAAAAGGTGGAAATATTCCAGAAATTTTGGAAACTTTCCAGGATTTTTGGAATATTCCAGGGATTTTTGGAAAGTTTCTGGAAATTTACCATAAATTTTCCACCCCTTTGCAACCCTATCTGTCTGTCTGTAAAGGCATCAGTGTCCCAAAGACACAACGGCAAGATCAGATAAGAATAAACTATTTAGTGTGAATGTGAATTATAATAATAATAAATCTTATAGCCTAATTACTATGAATTATTATAAAACAGCACACTTATTAATTAAAAAAAAGGATTAGGCTTGTAATAAACAATTTTAGTGTACTTAAGAACTCTAATGATATTAATAATAATAATTAAAAGTACTTTTATTAACAATAATACATTTTATTATTGTTGTTATTATTATTATTATTATTTGGAAAAATAATACATTTTATTATTATTATTATTATTTAGTATTACTACAAGTTATTATAAGACAGCACATTTATGAATCAAATAAAAAAAGATTAGGCTTGTAATAAACTATTTAGTGTACTTCTGAACTCTTAAATAATCATTATTATTATTATTATTATTATTAATACATGTTATTATGTTAACAAATTAGTGTATTTGTAAACTCTAAAATAATAATAATTATTATTATTATTAATACATGTTATCATGATAAAAATTAAGTGTATTTGTGAACTCTAATAATGATTATTATTATTAAAAATTTTATTATTTTTATTTAGAATTACTACACGTTATTATAAGACAGCACATTTATAAATCAAATAAAAAGATTAAGCTTGTAAAACAATTGAGTGTATTTGTGAACTCTAATTATTATTAATTATAATAATAATAATAATAATAACGGTTGTTATTATTTCATACTACTACAAGTTATTATAAAACAGCACATTTATAAATCAGATAAAAATAGTTTAGGCTTGTAATAAAACGTGTACTTCTGAACACTAATAATATTTATTATTATTATTATTCATTATAATAAATGTTACTCTTATTATTTAAGATTATAAAATAGCACTTTCATAAATCAAATAGAAAAGATTAGGCTTGTAATAAACAATTTAGTATACTTATATAAAAAAATATATTGTATAACAAATTATTGTTATTAATATTAACAATTCTTATTCTTATTATTAACAAATATTGTTATTATTACTACTACTACTAAAAGTTATTATAAGACAAAATATTATTTATTTATTAATGTAATATGTGGGTGCATCAGAAATCGCATACTTCCCTACTATATAGTAAGCGAAAAAATATGATTAAAAAATATATAATTCTGCGATATGAAAAAAAAAACTCAGATGACTTCAATATAGCTCTATTTGGAAAAAAAAATTATCAATGATTGGGTGATTTTGTAGGCGAGTAAATCAGCATAGGAAATAAACAAATTACAAGCATAAATAAATAACAGAACAAAGATACAAATGAAATAAGCAGTGCTTTATATTTTTCAGCTAAGTCTAACAGTATTCAGGTACAGAAATTGAATAATCAAATGTAAAATAACACTGCATAGTCTTCACTGTATAAATTAAATTTAACAAATCTGTGTTAAAGCTACAAAAGTGATTTGTTGTTTGATTAACGTTCATGACACAGAAAGCCTCAGGAACATTAAACTGCTGTGAACCAATATACTGTTACACATCCATTTTCTTTCTCAATTGTTTACCTTCACCTAAGCCATAAGCATCTGCGTTTACAAGGATACTTGCAGAGCACAGTATTTCATAGACGCAGAAGTGAACAGAAATCAGTGTTCACGTGCATCTGCGTGGCTTTCACCGCGTCTACACCGGACTCGAGCGGCGCGACGCGACAAAATACAATAGAACCCATTATAATCAGTGATGCTGTCTGTCTACACTGGAGATAGACTTTGGGGCCGTTCACGTCGCGCCTAAAAACGCGTGGGGAAAACGCCAGTCGCGCCGCTTTCTCCTTCTTTCCAAAGCGCTCGGGAGCTTGCGCTTTCGTGGCGTCTGCCATTGCTAAACGACCGTGACCTGCGCTCTCCACGACGACGCGGAAGTTTCAGCAAAGGATAAATGGATTTCCAGCACTGAAAATCACTTGCAGTAGCTCTGCTACTAAATTTACACTAAATTCATTTAAAAATGGCCATCCCTGTACAGCTATGATCAGCTGTTCCTCCATCTTGGCTGAGCTTGCAATGTTGTTATAGAAAGAGTGAAGGTGATTGGTTGGTTCTTGTCACATGATCTGCGTTGCGCTTGCGGCATTCTGAAAAGTTGAGATGTTTTTATCTTGCTGCGGTGCGGACGCGCCTGGAAAAAACGAGCATATCGCACTGCGTGCACATTTGAAATAACGAACTTGAGCGCACAAAAGACGCGATATGTGAACGGCCCCTATTAGGGTAAATAAAGACTTTTGTGCAGAAACCCTGAAGTGTGCTTCACCGTGTCTGTGTGTGAGCAAAGAAAACAATCAGTATAAATATAACTATCAGTAGCCTAAACATCGCACAAGATGCGCACATCGCGATATCGATGCTGAAACGATATATCGTGCAGCCCTAATGTCCAGATTACATTCATACTGTATAGAATATACTCTTTTTATGGTCACAAAGTAATTACTTATTCAGTACCTACTCACAAGAGTATGTGATTTCGGACGCAGCCTTACACAGACAGACTTTTACACTCACTCTGGTGAACACTAGTGCGCTGCTGTACCGCACACTGCTCTGCGGCTCCACCTTCAGGCTGCCTGATGAACTGCGGTTGATGAAGGAGGGCCAGTCCACCTGCACTGCTGACTGTGTGCTGTTCGTGTGAACCATCAGCAGTGCTGGAGCTCCATGATTACACAGCAAGAAGTGAAGTGTGTCATTGAGCCCCAGACCTCGCACATGAACTAGACCCACTCCGGGAGGAAGAACCCACGGAGGAGTCAGACCGGGATTCAGCTCTACAGACACCTGAGACCACGAGAGAGAAGACCAGATATTGAACACAGACAACCCTTTATACCATCAGCTGAATTATAGAGATGTCAGATTCATTTCAGAGTATGTGTTGTCGAAAAAATATGTCAGGGTAAAGTTATCCAGCTGACTAAGACAGATGACTTTTGTTGAAATTTTAAATTGCAAAAACTGACTTTTGATAGAATCCGTGTATCATTCGATCATTCGTTTTTTGATTTAATATTGAAAGTAGAAAAATGAGAAAACGGCTCCTTTTTCGTTTTTTGGAAAAAAACGAAAAACGAGAATTCAGCTTAAATTTTCGTTTTTCGTTCAGGGGTAGAAAAATGAATAAACAGCTTGAATATTCCATTTCTACATGTGGGCGGGAATTAAACACCCCTTTCTGCTGATTGGTCAGCCGAAGATCAAACCGTGCCGTCATCAGTTCTTCTGCAGTATCATGCAGCAGAATAATAGTCCTCTACTGCTGCAGTTGTATGAATTCTTAACACATTTATTGGAACTACATTTAATCTTTTTTCATCAAACAAACAGGCTAATGAATAGCTCGACACAACTCATACCGGGGCAGAGTCTAGACAGGGCTTTCTTCTGTGTAGATATAAATTCTATTCTTTGCATCAGCTGGGCATGGCAGGGTATGATATGACAGCTGTCTTAGCCTACCCTGCTCACCCAGTAAGTCTGTTTGTTTAATTAATTAATTAATTAATTAATTAATTAATTTGTTTCAAAATAAATATTTTAAACACTAAGACAAAAAGGAAAAAATAATAAACTGGCTTGGGTATATACAGGCCTATGTTCACGCAAGAACTGTAATTTTGACTGACAACCGGAGAACAACAGATATTAAATAGCCTACTGTTAGTTAGAGTTATATAATGTAGTCTTGTGTTTTATTAAAATT